>NW_006408627.1:8144098-8160473 GCF_000296735.1 Chrysochloris asiatica
GATCGGACATTGTTTCATTCTGCTGTGCATGGGGTTGCTATGAGTCGGTTCCGACTCGATGGCACCTGACAACAACAACAACATATATATAACAAATTCCAAGAAACATAAAAATGTTTTATAAATAAATGTGTACAGACTAATAAAAATATTATCATGTGTGTGTTTCTTGGAAAATGAATAAGGAATAATCTATATCATGCCTATACATATTTCAATAAGCCAAATGCTAAAACTCAAAAATTAATTTATTAAAAACTAGATACTCTCTATAGAGGAAAAGAAAAAGAAAAATATTTTGTTGTTTTTTTAAAATTTCATACAGCCACCCAATAACATAATTATTGTTGTGTTTATGATGAGGAAACAGATTCAGAAGAAACAATTTACCTAAGGTCACAAAGTTTGCAAGTATAAGAACTGAAATTTCATCTCAGGTCTTTCCATCTCCAAACCTCTTCTTTTCTCATCACATCAAACCATAGTACCCAAGCAAACAATAGTATTTTAAATGCATAAAAGTGTTTACATTTTTCAAATGTAATATGTTGTGCCAAAGAATCTTCAAAATGAACCTTTAAATTAAGAAGACTACACATCTCTCTATACATAAAGGACTGAAGCTACAGAAGTCAAATGACTTGCGCAATGGCAACTGGATTATTACCGCTGAAGTCAAGGCCAGAAGACAAATCTCCAATTTCCTGATCTGCAACTATTTTTCACAACACTGCTACTTCTGCAGCTATAAAATAACAAGGTCATTACAACCCTAGGAGCTGTTGGGGAACTATATATCATTAGCTTCAACAGACAGGGATGAGGGGTGACTCATCTGTGAGTCAGAACTGACAGAGGGCAGGAAGGCAAGGAAATCCACCCTTCAGGTAAAGCAGTAAGCCACATCCTTGACTATTTGTGGGCACATTTAGAAGAATTCCCCTAGTACCTTCCACAAGGTTTGCTCTTTGACCTAGACTTGTCCTTTTTGGTTAAAACAAAATATTTTTCTGGGAATTTTAATTAGACACCCTTTTCTTGACTTCTTGACCTATAAGTGTTTCTTAGCCCTGTATATTTGTCGATGCTCCTCTGTTCCTTAGAGACACTGTTCTCAACAGTAAAAGTCATATGAAGCCATTGAAAATCCATGGCTGGGTCAGGAGCACCTTAGTCTTCAAAGTGGCATCGTAGCTGTTTAATGTTTTAAAATACTTTTAAACCTAACTATAGTAGATGTTAGAGTCCTGGTGTGGCGCTGTAGGTTAATGCACCAGACTGCAAAGCCATTTGAACTGCAAGGTCGACTGTTCAAGCTCACCAGCTGTTCCTCGAAAACCCTATACAGGGTCCCTATGGATTGGAACTGACTTGACGGCACTTAACAACAACAACATATTCAGTATTCGGCTGCTAACTACAAGGTTGGAGGTTCAAACCCACCAGCCACTAGGAGGAAAATGAGGCTGTTTGATTCTGTAGATTTATAGCCTCAGAAACTTTATATAGGATAGCTATGAGTCAGAATCAACACACTGGCCATGGATTTGAGTTTGCAGTACAATCAAGTAACTCCAGTGGTACAGTGGATTAAGTACTGGTTTGCTAACAGAAAGGTTGGTGGTTCAAAGTCACCAACTTGTTCCATGGAAGAAAGATGAAGGAGGATGTTTCTATAAAGATTTACAGCTTCAGAAATCCTATGGGGAAGTTTTGTTCTATCTTGTAGGATCACTGTGACTCAGAAGCAACACGGTGGCAGTGGATTCGGTTTTCTGGACCAATAAACAATATCATGATAAGTGGCAAAAAAAAAAATAATAATAATAATGCTGAAAAATTTCATTTTGCTTAAATTCATAATTAACACTCATGCAAGCAGCAGCCAAAAACCAAACAACATATTGAATTAGACCAATGTGCACACAATGCCTCTTTAAAATATTCAAGAGAAAAGATATCAGTTTGAGGACTAAGGTGTACCTGACCCAAGCTATGGTATTTTCAAAAGCCTCATATGCATTTGAAATTTGGACAGTAAATAAGGAAGACCATAGAAGAATTGATGCATTTAAGTTATGGTGTTGGAGGAGAATATCAAGAGTATCATGGACTGCCAGAGAACAAACAAATCTTTGTTGGAAAAAGTACAGCCAAAATGTTCTTTGGAAATCAGGATGGTGAGATTTCGTCTCTTGTAATTCAAGCATGCTATCAGGAGGTACCAATCTGGAGAAGGACATCATGCTTGGAAAAGTGGAGATCCAGTGAAAAAGAGGAAGACCCCCAATAAGATGAATAGGCACAATGGCAGCAGCAGTGATCTCCAGTGTAACAATTGTGAAGATGGCACAAATGTTCTCTCTCTTGTGTACAGCGTCACTATGAGTTGGAATTGACTCAGCGGCACCTAACAACAACATAGTACTATCAGAAGGATACCTGGTGGTGCAGTGGTTAAGCACTCATCCGCTAACTGATAGGGCAGTGGTTAGAACCCACCCCAGCTGCTGCATGGGAAAATGATGTGGGAATCGACTCCTATAAAGATTTGCAAACTTGGAAACCCTATGGGACAGTTCTACTCTGTCATTTAGGGTCATGATGAGTCAGAATCAGCTCAGTGCAATAGGTTTGGGATTTTTTTTGGTTGGATGGTGCTGTTGTTGATGTTAAGTGCCAGCGAGTTTTCTGACTCACAGCAACCATGTATAGGGTTTCCAAGGAGTAGCAAGTAGGTTTGAACTTCTGACCTTGAAGCTTATCCTACAATATGACACCTATGGTGATGGTACTAGCAAACAAAAATAAATAAATAAAATATTTAAAAGCAAATCTATGAGCAGTTAATCGAATCAAAGTTATCAATCCAAAAATGATTCAAACGTTGATTGTAAGAGTAGTTATCCTCAGAATCCACAGAGAACTGTTTCCATTATCATCCCCCCATACCAAAATCCACGGATGCTTAAGTGCCTTATATTAAAGGATGCATTTTGTATATAAAAGTACACATACATATCCTCCTATATATGTTAACTCATGTCTAGACTACTTAGTAGTGTTGTTAAGTACCAACGAGTCTGTTTCAAGTCATGGCGACCCTGTATAAGGTTTCCATGACTGTACATCTTAACGGAAGCAGAAAGCCTCATCTTTCTCCTGTGGAGTGACTGGTGAACTCTAACCAGTTAGGAGCCCAGTGCTTATGGTGTTGTTGTTTAGTGCCGTCAAGTCGGTTCCAACTCATAGCGACTCTGTATAGTGTTTCCAAGGAGTGGCTGGTGAGTTTGAACTGCTGATCTTGCGAACCTGTATAGGGTTTCCGAGGATCAGCTGGTGAGCTTGAATCTCTGACCTTGCAGTTCAAACAGGCTTTGCAGTCTGGTGCATGAACCCACAGCACCACAACCAGGACTCTACATAAATGCTGTGTAAATAACACTTTACACTCCCTGTTAGCCCTTGAAGGATTGCTTTGACCACTAATTGATTCTGCCCCTCCCAATATTTTCCACAGGTGGTTAAATCCTCTGATGTGAAACCCACCGATATGAAGGTCAGGGCCTACTGTGTTGTGATCTAGCCAGCTAAGTTATCTAGCTCCTGACAAATCTTGAAGGCAAATTTCAGGGCAATCACTTATGGAAGATTTCAACCAAAAAATTCCAGAGTTCTATGTGATCAAGTTTTAAAACCTTTGGAAAAGGTGAAATTATGATAAATTTTCCCTCACCTCTGTATTGTCCACATCATATCCCAATTGGTGGTGGTGATTATGTGCCATGGAGTCGGTTCTGGCTCATAGCAACCCTGTACAGGGTTTCCAAGGCTGTAAATCTTTACGGGAGCAGAAAACCTCATTTTATCCAGGGGAACAGCTGGTAGTTTCGAACTGCTGACCTTAAGGTTCGCAGCCCGATTAGTAACCACTATGTTACCAGAGCTCCTAAACATTTGCTTTTTACTTAAAAATACTACGTAAGGTCAATAACGGAATAAGAACATAAGAGAGGTACACAGCTTAGAATAATGAACCATTTAAGATCAAAAGGGCATCACTTACCCAAGGACAATGTTCAGAAGAGTTAGGAAAGAAGGAAGGAAAACAAGAAACCAGGGAAGAAGTAGGATAAGTAATGATACACTGTAGGAATTTCAACCAATGGCATGATACCAAATGTGCATCAGTTGTTTAATGAAAGGCTGATTTGCTCTGTAACTTTCACCCAATGCACAATAGAAGAGTTTGAAAGAATACTAGGAAGTCTACTCACAGGTAAAAGAACATAAGATTGATTTTATGTTATTTATCACAACTATCATTCATCTCTCAGTTTGTCATAATGTGGTGGCTTGTGTGTTTCTGTGCTGCTGGAAGCTATGCCACAAGTATTTTAAATACCAGCAGGGTCACCTATGATGGACAAGTTTCAGCAGAACTTCAAGACCAAGACAGACTAAGAAGAAGGAAACGTGAACCACATTTTAAAGGTGAGCCACCACACACCTGTGAATGACAGCAGGGCATTGTCTGAGAAAATGCCAGAAGATAAGTCCCTCAGGTTGGAAGGTGAAAAGTCAAAATATGACTGAGGAAGAGCTTCCTCCTTAAAGTTGTTGTTGTTAAGTGCCATCAAGTCAGTTGCGACCCATAGCGACCCTGTATAGAGTTTCCGAGGAGTGACTAGTGAGCTTGAACTGCTGACCTGGCAGTTCAAATGGCTTTGCAGTCCGGCACATTAACCCACAGCACCACACCAGGACTCCTTAAACTAGTGTTGCTCTTTTTTTTTTTTTTTTTACATTTCTAATTTGCATAAAATAATTTTTATTTTATATTTAATACTTTTCAAAATATGTCCTAACTTGATTTTATGAATCCTTTAAGTTATGGAGCAATCACTTTTAAAATAATGGAAACAATAAGTGAAAAATTGAAGAGGATTTTAACATTGTTTTATCCCAGCCGATTTAACAAAAATCCTCTTTCTACGATCTACTTTGATCTTCTAGCATTATCTTTATTTTCCCCTACTGGATTATTCATTGCCAGAGGAATATTTCTATTGAAGAATAATTGTTTCTTGAAGGATTGCATTTTTTTTTCTTTTAATTTCACAGACTCATTTAATGTATCTTTACTTTCATGATTGATCCTGCAAAAGTGAATTCAAGAGTCTTATTCTGAATCAACAAACAAATATAGCATTGAGAGAAATTACTAAAAAATACACAGACAAGTTCCATTAAAGCTTTGGGGACTTTCAGTGACTGATGGGGCATGACTCAAAATGAGGAGGAACAGCTGTAAGCATCCATTAATAATTGGAACGTGGAATGGAGGAAGTATGAATCTAAGAAAACTCGAAGTTGTCAAAATTAAATAGAATATAAAGATTCATATCCTAGGCATTGTAGTTGTTTTTAAGTGTTGTCAAGTTAGTTCCCACTCACAGCAACTCTGTATAGGGTTTCTTAGGAGTGGCTGATAGGTTTAAACCACCAGTCTTTCAGTTAGCAATACAGAGCTACCCCACAATAACACATAAGTCATCAGTGTGTTTAAATGGGCTGGTATTGACCATTTTGAATTGGACAATCATATGGTTTACTATGTCAGGAATAATAAATTAAAGAAGAATGGCATTGCATTCATCCTTAAAAAAAAAAGACTTTCAAGCTCTATCCTGAAGTACAATGCTGTCTGTAACGTTGTTGTTGTTATGTGCCGTGGAGTCTACAATTGTTATTCAAATTTACATACCAACCATTAAAGTCAATGATGAAGCAATTGAAGAATCTACAGATCAAACATACAATCAAAATGCATTGATAATTACAGGTGATTGGAATATGAAAATTAGACACAAAGAGGAAAGATTGCTACTTGGAAAATAAAGCCTTGGTAGCAAAAATGATACTGAAGATTGTATGATAAAATTTTGAAAGACCAATAATTTATTCATTAAAAATCCTTTATTCAACAATATAAACAGTGACTATATATATGGACTTCACCAGATGGAATACACGGGAATCAAATCAACTACATCTGTGAAAACAAATTGTGGAGAAGCTCAATATCATTTACCAAAAGAAAGTCAGGGCAGATTGCAGAACAGACCATCAAGTGCTCATATACAAGTTCAGGCTGAAGCTGAAGAAAACTAAAACAAGTCTACAAGAGTCAAAATAGACCTTGACTTTATCCCACCTGAATTTAGAAACCATCTCAAGAAGAGATTTGATATACTGGACACAAATGATCAAAAAACAGAGGAGTTGTGGAATGGCATCAAGAGCATCATCTGAAAGGAAAGCAAGACATCATTAAAAAGACAGGAAATAAAGAAAAGACCAAAATGATGTCAGAAGAGACTTGAAACTTGCTCTTGAACATGCTGTTTTTGTTGTGGTTGCTGTTAGGTGTCATCGAGTCAGTTCTGAATCATAGTAACACTACGCACAACAGAATGAAACACTGCCTGGTCCTGTTCCATTCTCACAACCATTGTTACACTTGAGCCCGTTGCTGCTGCAACTGTGCCAATCCATCTTGTTGGGAGTCTTGAACATAGAGTAGCTAAAGCAAATACAAGGAATGAGAAAGTAAAGGAGCTGAATATAAAGCTTCAAAGGGCAACTCGGCAAAACATAGTCAAGTATTACAATGAAAAATGCCAAGACTTGGAGTGAGAAAACCAAAAAGGAAGAAAACACTCAACATTTCTCAAACTGAAAGACATGAAGAAAAAATTTAAGCCTCAACTTTCAAAAGTGAAGGATTCTATTTCAAGAAGTAGCACACGATACTGAAGGAAGAAGTCCAAGGTGCGCTGAAGGCATAGGCAAAGAACAGGAATTGGTGGAATCTAAATTGAAATCTTTCAACACACTGCGACAGCACAGGAGGCACTCACTCATCTATGCCAAGACATTTGGAAGATAGCTACCTGGTCATTTGATTGGTAGAGATGCATATTTGTGCCCATTCCAAAGAGAGGTGACCCAACAGAATGTAAAAATCATTGGACAATATCATTAATATTGCATGCAAGTAAAATTTGCTAAACATAATTCAAAAAGATGGCTGCAGGAGTACATTACAGGGAACTGCCAAAAGTTTAGGCAGGATTCAGATGATGGGAACATGGAATGAGGGATATCACTGCTGACATCAGATGGACCTTGGCTGAAAGTAGAGAATACCAGAAAGATGCTTTGGCCAGGTTGACTTCCTACCCATTGACACTGTTTGTCACTGCATGATGGTGCAATTAGGAAGCAAAGGAAATGATATCATGTACACAGCCAAAATTGATCATGATGAAAGAAGCAAAGCATTTTTCAAGAGCACATGATCAGAGTGCTCAGAGTCATGGGAGGTGCTTTTTTGCTTTTCTTGTATGCTGAAATCAAGATATGCACATAAGTTATTTCCTAGTCTGTTTTCCCCTGTGAATGGGCATGTTGTATTATAGAACAGATCTTGAGCATTCTTGACAGACTCTTGACTGTCTATATCCATGACAACTATCTGCTGATGAAAATGGAAAGCAATCAGATTCATCTGACCCATGGTTCTCTTAAAGACATTTCTATGATGATACTGATGATGATGGGACTCATTTATACTTTTTATTTCAGTCACTCCTAATAAATAAAAATGTGAAGAAATAAAAAGATCTGAAACATACACACACAAAAAGGAGGAGCTATTTGATGGAGTCCTTATAATCATTCATTCATTAACATGAATATATATTGGTGTGGCAATGTAGGATCACCACTGGACTGTGAACCACCAGTTCAGCAGTTCAAACCCACCAGTTGCTTCGCACAAACCCTATACAGGGTAGCTGTGAGTCTGAAATGACTCTATAGCACTTACCAACAACAATGGCACTTATCAGCATAAAAAATAGTTGAAAGATTTCCATATTCTTTAACAGGGCTGTCCAGTATATTCCCATATCTTTCCAAAATGTTTATTATATATTATATGAATATTTTCAAACAGACACTACAATATTCCAAAAATTCAGAGAAAGAATTGTTCCATTTTAGAGAAAAAAAGGAGGAAAACAAAACCTCCCTCAAAGGAATTATGGAAAAAAGGAAAATAATATGGCCATGAATCTTATTTTGATGATGCACACCTGCTAAGATAACTTATTGAAGTCTTGTGTTTTACACTCACCTCTTTCCTTCAACTGCCTAACATCATTCACCCATACATAAAAACAAATGTATCTATCTTCCATTTGGAAGAAAACTTTAGAATACTCACAAAAAAACAGGATCACTGACATTGCTTTCCCAGTAAATTAATCTCCAGAGTCATCACTTCATCGGTGTGGCACTGTGGGTTAATGTGCTAGACTGCAAGGTTGGTTTGAACTGCAAGGTCGGCAGTTCAAACTCACCAGCCACTCCTTAGAAACTCTATCCACGGTCACTATGAGTCAGGACAGACTCAACAGCACATAACAATAACAACAACCAAAAGATAATAGTGGTAAAAACAGATTTTTAGTCCTATCTTCTCATCTAGGAATTAAATTGTGCTTAAAGGGAACATGAAATAGAAACAAAAGTTTTCAGGCTAATATTTTTCAACTGACTTGAGATCTTGCCTGGCCCAAACTCTTTCCAAAGGAGACACTAAACATACAAACACACACAAAAAAAAACCTTAAAATTTGAAATTCCTACATCCCTTTTCTTCATTCAAGCCTAAAATATTACCAGTATTAATTTCAGTGTTCTGCCTGGTTATTGAATCACAAACCACACTGGCCAGTGAGAAACAAAGAAAGAAAAGAGCCATTATATGCAGCCAAACCAGACAGTCACACATAATTCAAAAGTCAACTAATATGATTTTTGCTCACTCATGAGTCAGAAGCAAAAGATACTAACTAACCAACTCTGCACATTAAAGATGGAGATTATTAATTAGACAAGTAAATAGATTTTGCTTGGTAGAGATTAAAGATTAGCAGAGACAGTATGGTGGGTTTAGTAAAGATATGATTACTCTCATTTTTTTGGTAAAAATGCAATAAAGGGATTAGAGCTTATAGAATCAGACACACTTTCAGACTGGTTTCCTACCACTGGTTACTGTGCATAACAGACAGCTACAGTGATTCTTTCCTAACTTGCTGTCTTGTCTTTCTGCAGTTCCATCCTCTTTCATCCCATCTATTTTCCAAGTGCTCTCCTTCCTTCCCTATATACTAATAAGAACATAAATTTCCATCCCCAGAAATCTTGTCACTTCTATTCCTCCTTCACCATACTGGGCAGCTCCTTTACAATCCTCCTAAAGCATTTTCATATTTCTATTATACCACTTACCTTCATTGTCTTTCTGAGTGTTAGTTAGCTAGGTGCATCTTTCCCACTAGACTGTAAAGGTTGTGAGAATAAGAAATCTGTCTTTCTTGTGCTTTAGTTCTTCAATAGAACCTACCATGGCATTTTGAATATGAAACAGGTATTTTTTAAATGTATATTCTTTTCTCCCTACACACCATATACTTTTGGTTTGTTGTGAAGTATTGATTTTCTTTGAGGTTACCTTATATTCTATTAACTTTTCCCTCCATTTAAGGCAGTCTCTTTTATCCTGTTATCTAATCGACCTTCTCACCACCTGGATCTCTGTTCTTATGTGTTTACCTTCTTTCACATTGTAATTGTTTTGATCATAGACTGACCTCCCAGATTCTCTGAGTTTGTTCTTATCGTTTTCTTCTGTTCTCAACTCTTCCATTTGTCGATTGAGTTCTGGGTGGTGCTGTCAGGTATGTCAATCTCTGGTTGTTGTCTATTTATGTTGGTTCTCAGTCCACAGACCTCCCTTTAAGATATTTTTCAGTGCAAGGTTGGCTTTGGCAAAATCCCTTAGTTTCTGTTTATCTTGGAATGTTTTGATTACAGCTTCATATTTGATTGACAGCTTTGCTGGGTAAACGATTCTTGGTTGGTATTTTTTTTCTTTCAGGGTTTTATATATGTCTCCCTATTGCCTTCTTGACTAAATGGTTTCTGCTAAGAGATCCAAGCTTAATCTGAATTGCTTGCCTTTGTATGTAACTCTTCTCTTTCCCGTAGCTGCTTTCAGGATTCTCTCTTTATCTTTGATTTTGGAGAGCTTGATAATTATATGTCTTGGTGATTTTATTTTGGGGTCTATCCTTCCTGGGGCTCTTTCATCTTCTTGAATGCTTATCTTGTCACTTTTCAAAATGTTAGGGAGATTTTCTTCTAGCAGTTATTCAACTATCTCCTCTGTGGACTTGTGTGATTCTTCCTGTTCTGGAATGCTGATAATTCTTAAGTTATTCCTCTTCATGTTGTCCAACATGAATCTTAGACCTTCTTCAGATTTTTTTATCCTTGTTTCTGCTTGCTCTTCTATCTTAGTAGTATTGAGAGATATGCCTTCCAGCTCACAAGTTCTGGCGTCCATCTCTTCAATTCTACTCCTTTGCCAATACTCCTTCAGTTTATTGTCCATTTCTGATATTCTATTATTAATCATTTGGACCTCTTTTTGTAGATTTTGCTTTTTTTCCAATGCTGCATCTATCTTATTTGATTGTTCCTGTAACACTTTCCTGACTTCTTCCTTATTTTTCTCAACTCCTCTGTAAAATGCTTTGATACATTTCATTGCCATTTTTCTGAATTCCTTCTCAGGCATTTACAAAGCCTGCCCTCCTCCCAATATGAAGTCTAGGTCTACCTCCAGCTCATTTGTCTCAGTCACTTTATCTTGTTTCTGGACATGTCCAGAGGTAGTCATCTCTTTCTTGGGCATGTTCAGTAGTTAGTTGTGATCTTAATACTAAGATAAATGTATGTTGCTATTTTATTATGCTTTCTGATTGCCTCCAGGTAGATGTGATCAGGAGATGGGCTTCCCTTTTCACTCTTTTTATTACTCGACTCAGAGTAACTGTCGCAGGTGTTAGCTGCATACCTGATATGGGCAGCTGGTATTGGTTCTTGCCTGGATGGTGGGATTTTATAGGGTGTGGTTGTAGCTTGACTATATGACCACAATTGCTGTTTCTTCTTGGGTAATGCAGGGAAAGACGGAACCCTCCTAAAGGTAAAGAGGAAAGCAAATAACAAAACAGCAACAGCCAAAAATACAGATTGGATACTGTAGTCTATAATCACAGAAAAGAGAGAAGAAAAAATAAATTGTGAAGCCAAATATAAGTATGACTTTAATGTCCCTCTCTTGGCTTCTTGCCTTCAAGGCTGCCTGAAAAAAGTTCAGATGTCACTGTTGATTGTTATGACATAACTCAGGATTTAATTTTCTGCCTGTTTCCTTTTTAGTCTGTCTCTCTCCTTCTCTACAACCCCTGTTCAGGCCTTTTTCCTAGTGATAAATAGGTCAGGGCTGGCTGTAGCTGTTTTGCACTGATGTTTGGTTTTAAGTGGAAACTGTTCCTTTAAATTTTGAGCAGATCTGTGTTCATGCATAGCAGAACCCTCCACTAGCTCAGGCACTCCCTCTAGTCACCAGACTGGAGGTGTGCAGACAGCAAGAGACCAATAACAGATACCAAAATAAAAAAAAAAAAGAATGTCCACACCTTTGTCTCTGCAGTTCCATCAGCTGTCCATGGCAGATCTGATCCCTCCCCCACTCCTTCTGACCCAAGATGGCCACTCTAGGAGCCACTGAGGCTGGCCAATTTGAAAGCATTAGATTTCTTGCTTCTGCTACAAATTTCACTGGCTATAAGCCTTCAAACTTTCTAAATGTTCATTTATATGTGGTTCAGAGTTCTGGAACCGTCCCCTGAACCTGCTTCATCCAGTATTCTGTGTTATTGCTGACAGCGATACTCACTACACTTCTCCCTCCACACCGTACACTTTGAAAGTTAACAAGTAAGAATAAGGTAAGAAAAAATAAATTTTTTCACCAAATGTGAAAAAAAAAAATTTGTGAAGTTGCATGTGAGAGATAGCAGAAGGTGGTGATGAAGAAGGGATTGGGGGATGAACACAGCTATGAGAGATGTAAGATCCTAGAAGAAAAACCTAATCCATTGCTGTTGAGTCAATTCCAACTCAGTTATCCTACATGACAGAGTATAATTGCCCCATAGGATTTTCCACAGAGCAGCAGGTACATTCTAACCAAGACTTTTTGGTTAAGAGATAAGTATTTTATCCACTGAACCACCCATGCTTCTTCTTGAAGACAAAATTATAGAAAATCCAAGTATGTTTTATGACAAGGATAGGCAATTTCCTGAGCAGAAAGAACAATTGCCTAACTTTCCAGGGAACAGATGAGAACACACCAAGCCTCACAGAATAGCACAGCCTTCATAATGAAGCTCCATAGGAAGAGACAGGTGGGATGTGCTCAAAGTCATATTTTGACCCTTGTGGAATTGGTTTGATTTTCTCCAACTTCAGTTTGAACTTCTGAGCATTGGATAGAAAATAAGGAAGACAGAAGAATTGATAAACTCAAACTGGTGTTGGCAAAAAGTATTGAATATACCATGGACCACCAGAAGAATGAATAAATTAATCTAGGAAGGAATGGAACAAGAATGCAAGGAATGGAACCAGAATGATAAAACTTTAGCTTGCTTACTTTGGATACAACATTAGGAAAGACAAATCACTAGAAAAGGACATTATGTTTGGTAAAGTATCATGCCAACAAAAATGAGGAAAACCCTTAGTTAGATGAGATGACTCAGTGGCAACAATAATGAACACAAACATACTAACTATCATGATGAGTGCTCTGGACCAGGCAGCATTCTGTTTTGCTGAATGTAAGGTTGCCATGAGTCACAGCTTGCTCTACAGCAACTAACAATAATAGAAAGAGACAAGTGATGGTGATTTATGATTTAGCAAACAGACAGCTCACCTAACACTTGCACTCTTCCCTTACTCTCAGATATGAGAAAGGAACCCAGAAATCCCAATGTGCCCTTCAGTAGGACTAGAAGAAATAGTAGATCAAAGACCTGAAAATTTTGCAGAGGAGAAACTAGGTTGAATTAGTGTATAAAGTAGACAGCTAGGACTGAGGACAGTGCAGACAACATAGTAGAAATTCAAAGAGGCCCACAATACTGGTACAAGCCAAGGTAAGGTCAAGTCAGCAAAGCAAGACCATTGGGCCCTAACCTAGCCATGAGAATAGTTTACCTGCAGGACCACCTGCAGATTTTATCAGTAGATAGAACCAGTCATTCAGCATCTACTCGGAGGCCCCAGAGGAGAGTACAAGGAACAATAAAGGAAAGAAATTCTCCTTTCAAATTAACTAAACAAGTTAATCCTGCAGCCAAATAGTGTAACTGATATATGTGGGATACGCTGTTGTTGGGTGTTATCAAGTCAGTTGCTGCTTACAGCAACCCCTATGCACAAGAGAATGAAACACTGTCTGCTCCTGAGTTCATTGTTACAGTCATTGTGTCAGTCCATCTCATTGGGGGTCTTCCTCTTTTACATTTACCCTCTACTTCACCAAGCATGATGACCTTTTCCAGAGACTTGTCCCTCTTAATTACATGTCCAAAGTATGTGAGATGAAGTTCTAAGGTGTACTCTGGCCACACTTCTTCTAAGACAGATTCGTTTGTTCTTCTGGAAGTCTGTGGTATTTTCAATATTCTTTTCCAACATAATTAACATGTATTAATTCTTCAATCTTCTTTATTCATTGCCCAGATTTTGCATGTACATTCCTAAAATGAACCCAAGGATAATTGGGTAGCCATTTTCTGTTCTTTCATCATGCTCTCAAAGAGACACTTCTCTCCATCCCTCCGCTCCAAGAAGAGTGTCAAAGTCTTCACCTAAAAATAATGTGCAAGTATCTACCTACAACAACATATGGTAAAAGTAAATTAGATGCTTTCAATATTTATTTGCAATTGTATGAAGAACACTTGGTAACAGAGATCTGATTTATAATTTAGATATGGGTTTTAGTAAACCAGTTTTTTTAGGAAAGCAGTTGTTATCTCTCCTATTTTATCTTCTGTCTAATGTTATCCAGGTTCTTCCTGCTGGGACATATAAGAGCATACTCACGGCTGTGTATTAATACTATCCTGAAAGATAAGTGCAACCATATATACTCAAAATCATAAAAAGAATGAAGTTCTGAAACATAATTTGACTGGAAAAACTTTGAAACATGTTGTCCAATTCATAATGATCTTATGTGTATCAGAACAAAACATTGTCTAGTTCTAAGTTCTCTTTATGATCATTGGTTTGTTTGAATCTATCTCTGCTACTATGTGTCAATCCATCTCATTGAAGAGTTCACTCATCTTCATTGATTCTCCACTTTAGTCAACTTGATGTCATATTCTAGCAACTGGTCCTTCCTGATGATGTGTCCAAAGTAAGCTAGAGAAAGCCTCACCATCCTTGTTTTTCTGATTGTGTTTCTTCTAAGACAGACTTTTGTTGTTGCTGTTCACAAAAAGTCCATAGTATATTCAATATTTTTTGCCAACACCACATTAAAGTGTATCAATAATCCCTTGGTCTTCCTTTTTCTTGGTAACTTTTATATCATATGAGGCAATTGACTCAGGTCGGGTGTGTTTTTGTCATCAAAGTGACAACTATATTTTTTAAAACTTTACAGAGAGTTTTTTATGGGTTCAGCTGATTTATTCAATTATATACTTTGTCTTTTTTTTTTAATAACTGCTTCAAAAACATTGATTGTTGATGCCAGTTTAATGAAAGAATTGGCCATTTTAATTTCTTCTTCATTTATCATGATTTTTTTTTTTGTTGGTCCATTTGTGAGGATTTTCATTTTCTCCACATTCAAATGCTGTCCGTACTGAAAATTGTCTTTTATTTTTATCAGTTAAGTGTTTCAAGTCATCTTCGTTTTTGACAAAAAAGGTTGTGTCATCCATATATCACACGTTGTTAATGAGTCTCATCCAATCCTGAAGTCACATTCTTCTTCATAAATTCCAGCTTCTTGGAGTAGGTGTTCAACATACAACTAATTCTTCTAGAAACTACATACAGATTGAATATGTAAGGGAAAGGATTCAACCTGCCACACTCCTTTTCTAATCCCCTTGTTCTGTTCAAATGACTATCCCCACTATCCCCTTGTTCTGTTCAAATGACTCCCACATGAACATAACTAAATGTTCTATAATTCTCATTTTTTATGCTAAGTGAAATATCAGACATGAAAGCACAAATATTGTGTGATCTCACTAATATAAAACATGCAAATAAGCAAATGTACAGAATTTAAATTTCATTAGCCAAGGTGAATGGAAGTGACTGGGAAAATATTGCATAAAGGGTACAAAGGCTTTGTTAAGAGTGATGAAAAACTTAGGAAATAGAGAGCGATGGTGTACATGTTTTTGTTGTTGTTCACAGGAAGTCCATAATATAGTTAATGTTTTTTGCCATTTGGTAACATTAGTCACAGTACTAAATGTGACTAATGTCATCAAATCATACATAGAAAATGATTGAAATGGAGACTGAATTATATATATATTTACATATGTTGTTGTTATGTGCCGTGGAGTCGGTTCTGACTCATAGCGACCCTGACCAGGGTTTCCGAGGCTGTGAATCTTTATGGAAGCAGAAAGCCTCATCTTTCTCCGGCAGAACAGCTGGTAGTTTCAAACTGCTGACTTTGTGGTTTGCAGCTGATTCGTAACCACTACGCTACCAGAGCTGCTCTCTCTCTCTCTCTCTCTCTCTCTCCGTATATATATATATAGTTCTGGTAGAGTCCTGGTGTGGCGCTATGGGTTAATGAGCCAGACTGCAAAGCTGTTTGAGCTGCAAGGTTAGTGGTTCAAGCTCACCAGCTGCTCCTTGGAAACCCTGTACAGGGTTGCTATGTGTCGGAACCTACTCGATGGCACTTAACAACAACAATATATATATGGAGGGTCAGTGAAGAAGAGGAAAACCCCCAACGAGATGGATTGGCCAGGTGGCATCATTGATGGACTCAAGTGTGGCAGCAGTAGTGAGGTTGGCCCAGGATTGGACATTGTTTCATTCTGCTGTGCACGGGGTCGCTATGAGTCGGTTCTGACTCGACTCGATGGAACCTGACAACAACAACAACAATATACATATAGCACCACAAATATAGCACCACAATTAAAAATTATTTTTTTAAAGAGTTATACATGCAGAAATTGTCAAGATGATGTATCTTTTTTTTTTTTCGAATCAGTGTTTAATGCCTTTGCTCTGCACAATGACAAGTCACAGGCTTTTTAGTCTTGGATTGACAGTGGCGATTTACAATGAGTCTACATGGCTGAGCACCAGACTGGCC
>NW_006408627.1:8160573-8162428 GCF_000296735.1 Chrysochloris asiatica
AACGGCACTTAGCAACAACAATATATATATGGAGGGTCAGAGAAAAAGAGGAAAACCCCCAATGAGATGGATTGGCCAGGTGGCATCATTGATGGCGTCAAGTGTAGCAGCGGTAGTGAGGTTGGCCCAGGATTGGACATTGTTTGGTTCTGCTGTGCATGGGGTCCCTATGAGTCGGTTCCGACTCGACTCGATGGCACCTGACAACAACAACAACATATATATAGCACCACAATTAAAAATTATTTTTTAAAGAGTTATATATACAGAAATTGTCGAGATGATGTATCTTTTTTTTTCGAATCAGTGTTTCATGCCTTCGTGCCGCACAATGACAAGTCACAGGCTTTTTAGTCTTGGATTGGCAGTGGCAACTTACAATGAGTCTACATGGCTGAGCACCAGACTGGCCTCCAGGGACAGACACCTGCTGCTCCAGCTCCACCACCCCACACCCAGACCCCAATGTTTCTTCCAGACTCCGATATGGCCCGGTACAGTGAGCAGTGGCTGTCCTGGACTGGCTTCGTTTGTGTGCACGCTAACTTTACACGGAATTATAAAAACATATTTACAGACGTTCCACAGTGATCCTGTCATCAGAAGCAAAAACCCTTTTATCAAAAGGGATTATATCTAGGGCTGTGCAATATTCAAAAGGAATAGATCCCTTTGAAAGAGTCCAGAGTCCATTAGTTCAGAAGGGGACAGAAAACGTTTCCCAGGGTTCCTGTGATGTCAGGTGTGTCAAAAGATTGCCTTACACAACGAGGGAAGTGACTCCTAATTGAACAGGTGGAACCTCACTGGTGCCAGGGTGGCTGTGGTGCCCATCGTAGGCGTGAGGCCGGCTCCCTTGGTCCTGCTGCTGGAATGAGAGGTATTGCTTGTGGGTGCCAGCTAGGCAGTTCTGCAGAAATGATATAGGTTCTCAATATGAGATGGCAGAAAACACAGGATTCTGTAGGGGAAGAGCAAGACGTGGGAGGCAACACAGAATAAAACAGAGAACAGATGCTAAGGAGTGTCCAGGGTCTGGTAACCAAGACAGCAGAAAAGCCGGAAGAAAGCACAGGAACTAGAGAGGTTCAGGTCCAGCTGTGGGCTGGACTCTTGCCCCTGGGCAGGGACTGAGCAGGAGGGAGAGAGCTACAGGACCCAGATAGGAAGACTGGAGTACCTGGTTCCTGCTGTCCCCAACACCTGCCACCCTATAGGTGGAAAAATCACTTAAGTCTTGGTGCATGACTTTGAAAGATTGTAATATATTCTCTGAAAAACATTCAGCAGTATGAAAGCCCTCCCGCCCTTTTGTGGGCCCACAACTGGTGGAACGATCTGGAAATCCTTGAGCTCTAAAAGGTCCCTGGTCAGTCCTTGGGGAGTGCAGGAAGCTATATTGGAAGAACCTGCTCAAGTACGGTTCTTGATGTTTGGGGAATCCTTTCTGGGAAGATCACTTCAAACTCAATAATAAGGTCCCCACATTTCTCGGGCGTCTTGGGGAGGGGGAGGCCTTCTCCAGGAACTTTTTGCTGCATGCCAGGCCTGATGATGTCTTTGAACACGACGGGTATGGTCCTGCCGTCCAGAGTGGGGACATTCACTGTGCAGCCACACAGAGCCTCCCGAAGGCTGATCCTGGCTGGGTAAACGACATCTGAACCATCTCTCTTAAAGATATTGTGTGGCTTGTCCTTTAAAACAAAGACGATGTCAGCTGGAATATTGTTGGAGGTCTGGTCTCCTTCCTTGGGGAAGGTGATTTTGGTCCCTTCTTTCCACCCCCTCTTCACTTTGATAGTCAAGATTTTCTCTTCATTGCGAATGCTCTTTCCGTCCGGGTTCAGCCGCT
>NW_006408627.1:8163443-8164459 GCF_000296735.1 Chrysochloris asiatica
TATCTGATGTCAATTAGTCTAGCTCAGTTAGGCATTTTGATCTTAAGTGATAAGGTATTGTTAAGTGTCATCAAGTTGATTCCAACACATAGTGACCCTGTGGCCAATCTTTCAGTTACCAATCCAGTGCTTAACCTACAGATCCATACCAGGAGTCCTGTTAAGGTATACTGCCTAGTTTTATAAAGGACATAGAATCAGAGGAGCCTGAATTTACATCCTGAGTGTTGTTATTTGGCAAGTCACTACCTCTTGCCCAAATCAGAACACTCAGGGTACCAACGAGCATCCTGAAAGTGAGACTAACAGTTGCCTTACATGGCTGTTTCCCTTAGATGAAATAGAGAAAGCATAAGATAATATCCTACAGAGTACAACATAGAAAATGTACCTACTGAAGTCATCCTTTTCTTCTCTCCCCAAAGATCCGTATCTGTCTTTGTCTATTGAAATTCCACCCACTCTGTCTGGGAACTCTTGAGAATGCTGCTTTTTTCACCTGATAGTTGGCATGTGCTTCCCTACTAGATTGATCCTCCATGGGGATGGGAACTATGTCTCATTTACCTTGATTTCCTCACAGCAATAGTTTCCTATCTTACACTTAGAACATGCTCCATAAATATTTGTTGTATATTAAATAATTTTCAGACTCTCTGACTACAATTAAAAAAAAAAAAAACATAATTTTTTTTTTTATAAATGCATGTATTCATTGTTGTTGTTGTTGTTTAGTGCCGTTGAGTCGGTTCCAACCCATAGCGACCCTGTACAGGGTTTCCGAGGCTGTAAATCTTTACGGGAGCAGAACGCCTCATCTTTCTCCTGCGGAACAGCTGGTAGTTTCGAACTGTTGGCCTTAAGGTTCCCAGCCCGATTCGTAACCACTACGCTACCAGAGCTCCTTACAGAACTATAAACTTCCATATAGATATTCCTAGTCCTGCACTTGAGTTATGGTGTTTGAGGAGAACATTAAAAGTACCGTGGAGTGCAAGAAGAACAAAGAAATCTGT
>NW_006408627.1:8164863-8166692 GCF_000296735.1 Chrysochloris asiatica
ACTTGATGGCACTTAAAAACAATAACAGTGAGAAAATCAGATATTGGTAGGCATTCATTTACACTAATTAGTACAAACCTTTTCTATTCTCTATATACACATGACCAATTAGCTTCCAGTTTAATCTTTTTTTTTTTTTTTTTAATGTTTAAGTCCCTTGTAATTTTATTTGAAAATGGGTTGATTCACATAAAGCAGTGGCATTGGTGGAGGGGAATGAGAACAGAAGCTATGTTGAAATCATTCTAAGAGGAAGAGAAACCACCCTCCTCTGAATAGTACAGGCTATACTACATCATGCCCAGACGAGGGTGATTCATTTCCTCCCCTCTCTTCAGTCACCTTGAAAGACTTCTCTCCTTTCTCCACCTCTTGCTGAATCCCACCATCCTTGCCACACAGTGAACCACAGGCAGATCACCCAACTAACAGAAAGAAAATCTAAACCGAAGGAGTAGATGAGGAAACACACTTTTTTCTTAATTAGAGAAAAACTAAAGGAAACTCAATAGACAAGATTCTCCAATTCTTAGAAATGAAGTTGATTGGACTACAAAATAATGTTTTTAAATGTCTTTATGAGGTAAAATGTGACAAAAAGTGCACGATTCTTAAGTGTGCAATTCAATTAAACTTTACATTTATATGTATGTACATATATGTATATGTGTATATATAAAATCAGGCAACAGTACCCAGGTTTAATATAAAGCATGTCAACATCCAGAAGTCTCCCTCATACCCTTCCCAATCAATCAATAAATACCATCTGTTCCAACACCGGTAGTTACTCTGATCTCTCTCACCATGAATTTCTTTTTTTTTTTTTCTTATTCTTGTAATTGGAATCTAGTATATATTGATGGCTGGTTTCTTTTGTTCAGTTTCATGTCTATGAGAATCATTTATACAGCTGTGTATAGTAGTTGTTGTTAAGTGCCGTCGAGTCGGTTCCGACCCATAGTGACTCTGTACAGGGTTTCCGAGGCTGTAAATCTTTACGGGGGCAGAACGCCTCATCTTTCTCCCACGGAGCAGCTGGTAGTTTCAAACTGCTGGCCTTAAGGTTCGCAGCCCGATTCGTAACCACTACGCTAGTAGTGCTCTCTATTTGTATACTGTTTGGTGATGTTAAATGCTGCCAAGTCACTTCCAACTCAGAGCAACTCTGTGAAGTTTCCAAGGAACAGCTGGTGGGTTTGAACTGCTGATCTTGTGGTTCTCAGTCCAGTGCTGATCCTATAGCACCACACCTGAAGTCCCTCAGTATTAGAGGCAGAAAGGTTTCTTGTACCAATTCCCTTTCATACCAAAATCTACAGATGCTTAATTACCTTATATGAAAGGACAGAGTTTTTGCATATACTTTAAATCACCTCTAGATTCCTGGTGATACTTAATTCAGTGTAAATGCTGTGTAAATACCACTTTACACTCTCTCCTACCCTTAAATAATTGTTTGACCACCTAACTGATATAATTTTTTTTCCAAATATTTTCAATTCATGGATTGTTGAATCCACAGATGTGGAACCCATGGATAGAGAACCCATGGCTACAGAGGACCAACTGTATATTTCTCCATTCTATGGATTTCATTACTAAATCTGCTACTAGGAATTAACTACTATACACATTCTTGAACATCTTTTAGGTGGATATACAAGAATTATGCAATAATCTATTACCTAACCTTCTTACTTCTGCATCATTATTTCAATCCAATCTCTGTATCACTACTCAGGAATCTTCCTAAAGTTTTGTTTCAGAGTGTGCAGGGGAAGGTAGCATCCTCACTGAATAGATTTCATCTTGTCTAGATGGGTCTG
>NW_006408627.1:8167227-8188103 GCF_000296735.1 Chrysochloris asiatica
GCTATCACTCAATTCACAATAAAAACTTGAAAAGAAAAAAAGAATCTCCCTAAATCAGCTCAGACCCTGAGTCCCCCCACATATGTCATGGGATTCCCTCTTGCCTATAGAATCATTTACAACTCCAGAGTCAGCTTTCCAGGTCCTTCTCAGTGTGGCCACATTCTACCACTGCAAGGTTATTTCCTGTCTAATTATAAGATTTATTACCTTCCCACAGTATCCAGTCAAAACCCACAGCTTGTTGTTCTCCATACATGCCCCTAACTTTTATTTATGAGTGTACCAATTTTTCCCAACCCAGAAAGTGTTCTTACCAATGACAAATTAAGAATAAATATTTGAATTAAAAAAAAAAAAAAAAAAAACTGTGGCCACATAATATTTTAAAGATATCTCCCTGATATGATTTGATGGAGAGATTATAAAAAGGAACATGAGCTACTTAGATGGAATTTTCCATTCAGTTAGAAGGAAGCTAAGAATATACATCAGGGACAATTTTACACATAGGTTAAGGTAAGGGGTTTGGGGGAATCTGGTCCTGCCACTTCCCAGCTATGTGACCTTGGGTAAGACATGCAGCTATTCTAAACCTTAATTTCCTCATCTGAGAAAGAAAAGAAGCAAAACTTCCTCACAGACTTGTAGCAAAAAATACATGAAACACTGTATATAAACTACTTTAAAATGGTGATTTAAAAAGAAAACGCACAGTAAGTACTATTTATTATTATCAATCATAAATTAACACTAATAAAGAAGCTCTAAATTGTAAGAATAAGGAACTAGGAGTCAGGTTGCCATATGTTCAGATCTCAGTTTCTCCATTTACCATCTATAATTCCCGGGCACATTGTTAACTTCTTGGTACCTCAGTTTCCTCTTATGTAAAATGGTGATTAGAATAACATCTTCTTCAAAGACCTGTTGAAAAGATTAATAGAATCAACATAAGTAAAACATAGAACATAGTAGGTAAGTCTTAGCTACTTATTCTATGGTGTGGCAGTGTAAGATAAGCACTGGACCAAAAGTTCAGTTTGAACCCCAAGGTCAGTGGTTCAAACCCGCCAGCCACTCCTCATCACCATACGGAAGCACTTAACAACTACAACATTATATTAATAGAGTCCTGGTTTGCTAATAACAACGTCGGTGGTTGAAACCCACAAGCTGCTTCTTGGAAACACTATACAGGGACACTACAACTCAGAACTGAGTCAATGACACTTAGCAACAACAATTATGTTAAGAACTACTAGTACTAATAACTTTTTTTGTTTTATTTACATTGAGGTCTTTGATCTTCATCAGTAAGTATTTTAACCTCTTCAGTCAAGCAAGGTTGTATCACCTGCATATCGCAAATTGTTAATGAGTGTTCCTCCAATGCTGATGCCACATTCATGTTCATATAAATCAGCTTCTCAAATTATTTGCTCAGCATACAAAATGAATAAATGTGGTAAAAGAATACAACCCTGGATCACGCTTTTACTAGTTTTAAACCATTCAAAGTTCCCTTGTTCTGTTTGAATAATTGCCTCTTGGTCTATGTACAGGTTCCTCAAGAGTACAATCTAGTGTTCCAGAATATTCATTCTGCACAATGTTGTCTATAGCATGTCATTATTCACAGAATTGAAAACCTTTGTGTAGTCAATAAAGCACAGGAAAACACTTTCTCATATTCTCTACTTTTCGCCAAGATCCATCTGATATCAGCAATGATATCTCTTGTTCTATGTCCTCTTCTGAATCTGGCCTAAACCAATGACAGTCCCCTGCCAATGCGTTGCTGCAGCCATTTCTGAATTATATTTAGCAAAATTTAACTTGCATGCAATATTAATGATATTGTCCAATAATTTCTGTATTCCATTGAGTCCCCTCTTTTGGAATGCACACAAACATGGATCAGTTCCAATCAGTTGGCCTGGTCTTCCAAATTTCTTGGCATAGATGAGTGAGTGTCTCCAGTGCTGCATGTTTGTTGAAAGATTTCAATTTGTTTTTCATCAATTCATGAGACTTGTTCTTTAACAATGCCTCCAGCCTACCTTGGAATTCTTCCTTTAATATCATTTATCACAGTCTTCAGTATGGGTTGCATCTCAATCTAAAGAAAACAAAAATCCACACAACTGAACCAATAAATGATATCAAGATAAATGGAGAAAAGATTGAAGTTGTCAAAGACTTCATTTTGCTCGGATCAACCATCAACACTCATTGAAGCAGCAGTCAGGAAATCAAATAACTTATTACATTAGGAAAACCTGATGCACAAGACCTCTTTAAAGTGTTCAGGAATAAAGATGTCAGTTTGAGGTCTAAAGTGCTCCTGAGCCCAAGCCATGGTATCTTCCATAGCCTCAAAGGCATGTGAAAATTGTACAAAGAATAAAGAATACCATAGAAGAACTGATGCATTTGAGTTATGGTTTTGGAGAAGAATATTAAGAGTACCATGGACTGCCAAAAAAACAAAACAAACAAATCTGTGCTGGAAAAAGTGCAGCCAGAATGCTTTTTAGAAGCCAGGATGGCCAGACTTTGTCTCTCATACTTAAGACATAATATCAGGAGGGACCAGTCCATGCCGAATGACATCATGTTTGGTAAAGTGAAGGGTTGGCAAAAAGAGGAAGACTCGCAACGAGATGGCTTAGCACAGTGGCAACAGCAATAAGCCCACGTGTAGCAACGATTGTGAAACTGGCACAAGACCAGGTAGTGTTTCATTCTGTTGTGCCAGGGACCCAAGGAAATTCCAGAGTAATCCAGTTCCTGAAAATAAGTCACAACTAAATAAGAGAGGGAGGTTAGAGTTCAGTGTCAATGGTAATAACAATTCCTTATATTATTCCCATTCACAGATCAATAAAGTAAGGTAAGAATAAGTTAAATTACCTGTGATCAAATAGCTAGGAACAAGATACAAATTCACAAACTTGAATTCGGCGCCTATGCATATCTGACAAGAAGAGCAAACTTAAATTGGAGGCAGGCTGAGTAGGAGGAAGCTCTCACTAGTAACTTTCAACTGATCAAACCCAATGGAAAATAGGTTTCACATAAAAAAATTCCTCAAACAATTTTAGAGTCCAGTGAAATAAAAAGGGTTGGCTAACAGGAAATGGAGAAATGAAGAAGGAATACAGAAGTGAGTTGTGCCCTGTCTCTCACTGTAACCTAATTTCTTGATGAGAAGAAACAGTACATGGGCATTTTATGGGTAAACAGATCCATTTCCATTGTCCAGTATTTCCTTTATGAGGCGTTCTTAATTGTGTTTAATGCAAAAGAATGATCATTTCAAATTTCAAGAAATCTCTTTCTTGAATTACTATTTTCTTTATACTTTACAGACATTATTACATTATTTTTCTATTTGCATTATGTTCTATTGTTAACTTCAACTATTGCATTGTATTTCATTGTTAACTTCAATTTTGATTCCCTGGAGAACTGTCTCCTCACCAATGTCAAGTTCAGTGAGGCCAAAGAGTAACAATTTTGCCTCTTTATTGAATTCCCATAATAGCCATTCTATGCATCCATTGTACGTAATAAATATTGTTGGGTTAAGTTCCATAGAGTCAGTTCTGGCTCATAGCAATCCTGTATAGAGTTTTCAAGGAGTGGTTGGTGGATTTGAACCACTAACCTTGTGGTCAGCAGTCCAGTGCTTATCCTACAGCACCACACCAGGACTCCTAATAAATATTGGTGAAATAAAACTAGAAGTCCAAATGGCATATTTCTTTCTTTCCACGGAAACTCTAATTTTTGCTATTTTAGTGAATGTTGCATGCTACATTGAAGTGTATACATTTACAAAGGCAGAAACCTAAAATCATTTATCTTCCTTTTGGTTAACATATCAAATCTTATGAGTGTGTGATTAAGGCAGATGTAATATGGAAAATACCTCAAGTTCCTTTTGCCAACATAGTTTTTCCACTTAGGAAAGAAAAAATGTAGTCTCATTGCAAAACACAGAAGTCAAAATCTGCTAGATGGGGCCATTATTGCAAAATGTGCACTATCTCTTCAGAATGTTCTGCTGTTAGAGAGGTTACCGGGAAGTATAGACTTTGAGCTATAAATATCCTCAATGAACTCTGAAGCATCTGCTCTTAATTTGTGCATGATGGCTTATACATCAGACAGGAAAACATCCCTGTTTTTTTAAGAGGTTTGAACAGACTCCATAAGTAAATCCCCATTTCCTAGTGCTTGTTGTCATTTTGGCTAGAGAATTCCACCTACCAAAACAAAAATAAATACTGTGCCTCTGAGGTTAGCCATTCAAACCAGGGTTTTAGTCTTTAGAGAGTGAAAAAGAGAAGCAGACCTCTTCGCCAACTCTGCTGCAAAGATATATTTTTAACCCTTTCAACACTTTATTCACACAAACTATGCAGCCTTCATAAATCTAATTTAAATGTTAGTTCAACATTAATTTGTTGCCTCCTTGTCCTGTCATTGTAAATGTTGTGTTTGAGATCTTGACCCATCTTAAATTTAATTTCACAGTCGAACCATTAAACAAATTAACACTTCCTGTGATCTTTTTTTTTTTAAGAGCCCGTGTAATGTCTTAACATGGAAGAAAGATAAGATTTTCTGCGTCCATAAAGATCTGTAGCCTCAGAAACCCTATAGAGATTGCTATGAGTCAGAACCAACTCAACAGCATACAACAACAAAACAGTGTCTTAATAGTTTATGAAAAGAGAATAACTATATTTGGATCTAAAAAATAGACAGCAGTCATTACCTCATGAAAGTAAAATACGTCAAATAATGGTCACATGTATTTGCAAGGTCTCATTCTGTTCTTTCTTTTTTTAGCTCTGCCAAGTGTGTATCTTCCCCCTTTTCTTTCACATGCATGCTGAGTGTCAAGAGGTCAAGTTGTTGGACTAGGGGATCTTTATGGGTTAACTTGTATCCCCCCAAAACATATGTTGTAAATCCTAACCTGTGGTTATTATCCCATCTGGAAATTAGTTTTCTTTGTTATATCAATGAGATAGTAGTAGTGTAATGTGTATCTTAAGTCTGTCACTTTTGAGATATAAAAGAGATTAAACAAGCAATGGAGAGAAGCACAGTTGGGGAAATATATGCTAAAATCAGCATGGAACAAGGAATAAAGACCTTCCCCCCAGAGCCCACAGAGAGAGGAAAGCCTAGAGGCAACCATCCCGTTAATTCCAACTCATAGTAACTCTATACACCAAAGAACAAAACACTACCCAGTCCATCATCCTGTTGCTGTTGCCACTGTGCCAATCCATTTCGTTAGGCGTCTTCCACCTTTTCACTGACATTACCAACACAATGTCCTTCTCCAGGAACTGGTCCCTCCTGATAATATGTTCCAAGTATGGGAGACGAAGTCTTGTTGCTAAGGAGCATTCTGGCTGTACTTTTTCCAACACAGATTTGTTTGTTCTTTTGGCAGTCCATGGCACTTTCAATATTCTTCTCCAATACCATATCTCAAATGCATCAGAACTTCTGGCCTCCTAAATTTCTAAGAAAATAAAATTCTGCTTGTTAAAGCGATCCATTTGTGTATTTCTGTTATAAAAACACTAGATAACTAAGACAGGAATATTATCTTTATTTTCTTCATTAGGAGAATGAAAGGTTCATAAGTGAGCATAATGTAAAACATTTCATGACTGATTATCTACAGATATCAAGTTTATTTTCCTGTAGAAAAACATGTTAACCAATAATTTGGTGTAATAATTTCTAGCATGTAGTTATGTTCGGGGAAAATCTTTCTGAAAAATAACTAAAATTGATATTTTCTGACCCATGAAATCCACAAAATATTTAACTTTCTCTAGTATGAACCAAAATAGACAAGCACAGTGCTATAAGTCTTTTCCAACTCATAATGACACAATTTGTGTCTGAGTAAAACTGTATGCCATAGGGTTTTCCAATGGTTATGACCTTTGGGGGAGTCCTGGTATGGCATTGTATAGTAAGCACTAGACCACAAGGTCGGTTTGAACTGCAAGGTTGGCAGTTTGAATTCACCAGTCACTCCCAGGAAAACCTAAACAGGGTCATGATGAGTCAGAACCGACTCAACAGCACTGAGCAACTAACAACAACATGACCTTCTGAAAGCACTGAGACGTTCTTCTGAGGCATTTCTAGGTGGATTTGAACTACCAACCTTTTAATTAATATTCAAGCAAATAACCATTTCAGTTACTTTTTCTCTAAACCAAATCTTAATTAATTCTCTGAAACCTTTCACCTTTATCCACTTTTCATTATCAAAAAGCAATCTGTTATACAGGGTTTTTGAATATTTACTTGTCAATTAATTCTAAACCAAAGAACCAAAGCTGTTGCCATTGATTTGGTTTCAACTCAAGAGATCCAATTGTTACAAACTTCCCCATAGGATATTCTTGACTGTAATCTGTCCTGGTGTGGCATTGTAGGATAAGCTAACACAAGCTTGGCAGTTCAAACCCACAAGCTGCTTCTTGGAAACCCTATATAAGATTGCTGAGTAGGAACCAACTTGACAGTACTTAACAACAACAACAAATCTTTACAGCAGCAGATCTTTAGGACCTCTCTTTCACAGTGCTGTTGGGAGCCAACCTTTAAATTAAATGATGAGCAGAAAAACCCAGGGAATTTAATTATACTTAATTGATAATAAATCTCTGATATATTTGCTATCTACTGAGCACAACAAACTGACAGATGAGTGATGGTTGTGTATGTAGCCCGCACTAAAGATGCCTGCTTTCTAGCTTACAGCAGCCTCAGTCAGGGGAAGCAAACAGACCTTAGCTGACTCCCTGGGAGATCTGCCCTCTTGGTTTCAGAGTTCTGAGCTAGAGTGGTAGGTAATGAACTGAATATGGGTTGACTCTAAGAGCATACTCCACTGCACCAACTTTCTGTAGTAATTCATATGGGCTTTAGCTGACAAGTAGGGGAGGTTGGCACACTCCAAATGAATCCCTAGGGTGCTTTACTTTGCTAATTTTAGAGCAGAAGCTTGGGTCTTGAGTCCTTTTACAGGCAGGTGCCATGGTGAAGAAAGAAGCAGGCTCCTTTCTGGGGCCATGTTCCCAGTTCACAGCAA
Organism: Chrysochloris asiatica; assembly: GCF_000296735.1. Taxonomy (NCBI): domain Eukaryota; kingdom Metazoa; phylum Chordata; class Mammalia; order Afrosoricida; family Chrysochloridae; genus Chrysochloris; species Chrysochloris asiatica. The sequence goes on from NW_006408627.1 coordinate 8,174,372, forward strand.
CAAGTGATTCACATAGCTGGGATGAGAGACAGGAATGTTGAGAGAAGCAATTTTCCTACCATGTGTAATTCATTAATTCATCATTTTTTGCCTGTCCTCCTTTGTTCCCCAATCCAGAGTCCCTCAAAGCAAACCACCATTTACTTATTGTATTTCTTGTTGTATTAGTGGAAGAGAGTCATGGTCTATTTATGCTGCCATCTTCCCAAATTATATCCATTTTAATTTATAATTTCCAAATTATATCCATTTTAAGATAACAGTTAACAAATTGAGTACCTTTTTATAAGCATTTGTGTGAGAACTATGCTCTTTGATCAATACCACTCTGAGACTGGACCAGATGTGACATCTTCAATGAGATTACATACACAGATGCAACTAGACCCATATGCTAATAAGCAACCATGCATGCTTTCTAGCAGGTTGGAAACGCATGTGTTGTTGTTGATCTGGCATGAATATGGGCATTCAGTTCATTGCCTAATCTATAATAGCAGAATGCTGACCACTGTAAGCACAAACCAATTCCACAATCTTCTTGGTGCTTTGAAGTCTATAGTAGACCCAGAGCAAGACTAGGGCTATAGACTGCAGTACGTCTGGCTATCAGTCACCTACCTTGTCTTCTTTGGTGAGTTCACCCCATCATCACTGGGGTAAGTGCCATCCACTTATATGCTTGCTTTTCTAATACTTCCATCATACTTATCTGCTTGTAGGGGAAAGGAAGGGGGATTATTTGTTGTAACCAGTAGGCCTGGAGTTGAAGAACACGTTTAGATTTTGCACTGTGACACATCTTTCAAATTATGTTTCTGGGTTGTCACATAATCAGTCATGAGCAAGAACCATGAAGTAGTAAGATTATATTTTAACCACTACATCAAAATATATAAGTGAACGTGTTTTCTTTCCCAAAAGTCACCATGAAAGATTTTTTATTTAATTCAAAGATGCTGACCTGGCTCAAACTGTCTCTGGAATAACTTTTAGAAGTAATGTTCAGACCTATTTTATGAGCACACAAGAAAGTGTCATTTTACAGTTACACCTCATTAGTTGTATATTTGGTTGCTATGACTTTGGGCCATTTTCAACATCAAATTCGTCTCCAGAGGATGAAAACTTGCCATCCAAGGCTAGTTTTAAAGAATTAGAAACAGCTTTGAGAACAATAGAAAAAGGGGAGCTCAAACCTGTTTTAAGCACTGTTAACCTCATGGAGATTGGTTTTAAAGAAAACATACAAATGTTTTTAAATTTTACTCTTTTGAAAGAGAAAAGAATGTCTGACTTTGCAGAACTTTTTCTTTGTATTGAGATATAATTGCATAATATAAAATTCACCATTATTAATACATTCACAGAGTTATGCAACCATCAGCAGTATCTAGCTTTGTTGTTAGGTGACATCCAGTTTGTCCCAACTCATAGTGACCCTATGCACAACAGAACGAAACATTGCCCATTCCTACATCAACCCCACAAGCACTGCTATATTTGAGCTCACTGCTACTGCCACTGTACTAGTTCGTATCATTGGGGGTCTTCCTCTTTTTCTCTGACCCTCCACTTTAACCAAACAAGGTATCCTTCTCCAGGGATTGGTCCTTTCTGATAATATGTCTGAAGTATAAGAGATGAAGTCTGGCCATCCTGGCTTCCAAGGAGCATTCTGGCTGTGCTTCTGCCAAGACAGATTGGTTTGTTCTTGTGGCAATCTGTGGTACTTCTAATATTCGCCTCCAGCAGCATAGTTCAAATGCATCACTTCTTCTATGGTCTTCCTTATTCACTGTCCAACTTTTGCATGTTTATGAGTTTATTGAGAAGACCATGGCTTGGGTCAGGTGCACCTTAGTCTTCAGACTGACATCTTTATTACTGAACACTTTAAAGAAGTCTTGTGCAGCAGATCTGCCTAATGCAACATGTAGTTTGAATTAATTGATGTTTACAGCTGTGTCTCTTCCTTTTGAGTTGTGCCCCATCATCAAATGAAGGTCGTAATGCAAATGAAGGTCCTCCATTCACATAATCACGAGTTCTCCCCCAGTTGTTTAAGTGCCGTCAACCTAAGTTCCTCAGTTTCCAGCACTATATCTGACAATATTCTGGTGCTCTTCATCATATTTCAATATTCAATACTCTGATGCTGACAGTGTTCCGCTGTTCTTCATAAGGTTTTCAGTGACTAAATATTTGGAAGTCATCCATCTCTCTCTCCTTCTTCCTAGTCTGTCTTAGTCTGGAAGCTCAGCTGAAACCTGTCCAACATGGGTGACCCTGCTGCTATTTAAAATACCTGTGGCATAGCTTCCAGAATCACAGCACCATGCAAGCCACCACAGTATGACAAACTGACAGACGAGTGGTGACTATCTAACTTTAGAATATTTTTATCACCAAAAAGTATCATTAGAACATTTTTATCACCCGTATATCCATTAGCAATCATTCCCCAACCTTCCTCCAACCCAATCTCAACAACTAATCTGCTTCTGCTTCTGTTATTGTGGACTTCTCATTTAAATGGAATTTAAATGAAATCATACAACATGTGACCTTTTGTTATCTTGAAGAAAAAATCCTGTGGAGAGAGGTCTATTTTCTTCAAGATAGCATTCTTTTAATGACAAGAAGGAACAACCACCTAATAAACTTTTGTATCGACATGTAAACAACATAGGAATTTTTCCCTAGGTGTGGTACTATAGGATCAGCATTGGACTTCAAATCACAAGGTCAGCAGTGCAAATCCACCAGTTGCTCCTTGGAAACCGCATCCAGGGTCACTATGAGTTGGAACTGAGTCAATGGCACTTACAACAACATCTATAACGCTTAAAAATAATTGCCATGTAATTCTTGTAAAATATTTAGATGAGAAGTTTTTAAACCAAAGAAAAAACTGTGCTGAAGAGTTTCATTCCTTGACAAAGCATGTGAGTAACAGACTGTAAAAAGTTCTCTTAATTCTCAACTTGAAATATTTGATATACTGTTTCTTAAATATGATGAAGATTCTCATAACCTGAAGATAGTTGCTTACAATTATTTTTCCATCATATCTCCCTGTGATGACATTTAAAGTTGGTTGGCTAGCAGAAAGAATAGAAATTGGGATACAATTTTTGAAAACTAAAATAAAAAGACCCAGGTCATGAAAAATGAAATATTCTAAAAAGGGGTTACACCATAGGCTCACAACCCCATTCTGAGTAGATAAAAATAATTCTAAGCAATAATAATAATAAAATAAAAAACTTAGAGTGTGACTCCATATTATTTCTAAGGAATTAGAATTAAAGTGCCGTCCACATATTGTGATAAAATAACAAGGATATTAGAGAATATAATCAAATTTGATTTTTCTCTTTCTCTCTTCTTTCTTATTTCTTGCCTTTGTTCTTTAATCCCACAATTACTGAGTGTCTAACAGACATAAAAAAGTCAGATAGAGTCCTTGACCTCTTCGTGCCTACATACTGTAAGGAAAACACGTTTGAAGAGCATAATGAAACAAAAGCACAGGGAAATCTGTTTCTTGCACAAATGAAGATACAAGTAAACAATCTTAATTCAAGTGATTATTACCAGTCTATGAACTTTACATCAAAAAAACTCATCATCTCTCCTGAAATGGGATATAATTATTGCCAATTAAATTAAGAAATTTTCTCTGAAGTATACTTCAATAATGACAAGCATTGGCATGACTGCCAAATTTATTTGACAAAAAAATTCACTATTCTTAATTTTTTATTCATTCAAGAGCCAACTAATTCATTTTCAATCCAAACCCGAAATAAACACTTGTCTTTTGCCAACTTTCTTAAATTTGGAACTGTTAACACACACTAAGTTTCTGAAATTTTTAAAGTCAAAAAAGATTTGGTAGGATGAAGTACTAATACATATTGTATAACTCCCTGACCAAAAATGGTGCAGTCTTTATTAATAATTGATTTACTAGAACACTCAATGCTGCCTGTGTTAATCACCTATTCTTTCTTCTCATAGACAGTTGTAAAGAATTTTTCAAGACAACCTGTATATTAAGGGATGGTGTTCATTATCTTTCTTATAACTGTCATCTTCCCCACTGCCCATAAAGGAAAGTCCTGAGGAGATTTAGAAAGAATTCTCCAAATTGTTTGAAAAAATTAAATTTATGGACATTTCCATTATTTTGCAAAGAAACCAACTAGTGGAAATTCATAAAGAAATATTTGGAATGGACAGAACTAGATTTTTATTCTTGTCATGACCAAAGTTATGTGTTATGTATTTAAACCAGAGTGACTTCATCAAACAGATATAATAAGAAAGGTGTAACAAAGCCTTAGGAAATGTGAAGTCAACTATAGGAAGATTAGTAATTGCATATAGTTGTGTTTAACAAGTATTTGTCAAGTATAACTATGTGTAGATACTAAATTAGGCAATATGTGGATATACAACCGAATATGCCATAGATCTATCTTTTAAGAGGATAGCACCCTAAAAGAAGAAATATAAAATACCTGTCTGTCACAGTACTACAAACCTTGTCTGTCAGTTTGTCATACTGTGGTGGTTTGTGAGTTGCTGTGATTCTGGAAGCTATGCCACCAATATTTTAAACACCAGCAGGGTCACCCATGGTGGACAGGTTTCAGATGAACTTCCAGATGAATACAGACTAGGAAGAAGAAGTGATGAACTATGTCTGAATATTTAGTCACTGAAAACCTTATGAATAACAGAGAAGCACTGTCAGATATAGTGCAGGAAAATGAGCCCCTCAGGTTGAAAGGAACTCAAAATGCGATTAGAGAAGAGCTGCCTCCTCAAAGTAGAGTTGACCATGATGTTGCAAATGGAGTAAAGCCTGTGGGAGTAAAGCCCTTGGGACCTTCATTTGCCGATGAGGCACAATTCAAAATGAAGAGAAACAGCTGTAAACATCTAATAATAATCAGAACTTGGAATGTACAAAGTATGAATCTAGGAAAATTGGATCTTGTCAAAAATGAAATGGAACGCATAAACATCGATACTTAGGTATTAATGAGGTGAAATGGACTGGTATTGACCATTCTGAATCTGATAACCACATGGTTTACTATGCCAGGAATGATAAATTGAAGAGGAATGGTGTTGCATTCATTGTCAAAAAGAACGTATCCACATCAGTCATGAGGTACAACATGGATAATATCTATGACAGGATAATATCCATGCACCTACAGGAAAGACCAGTTAATGTCACTATTATTCAAATTTGTACACCAACCACTAAAGCCAGTGAGGATGAAACAGAAGAATTCTACCAACTTCTTCAATCTGAAATTGATCAAACATGCAATCAAGATGCATTGATCATTACTGGTGATTGGAATGCAAAGATTGGGAGCAAAAAGGAAGGATCAGTAGTTGGAAAATATGGCCTTGATGATAGAAATGACACTGGAGATCACATGATAAATTCTAAAAAACTAATGATTTGGTCATTTCGAATACTTTCTTTAGATAGCATAAGAAATACAAATGGACCTCACCAGATGGTATACACAGAAATCAAATTGACTACATAAGTGGAAAGAGACAGTGGAAAAGCTCCATTTCTTCAGCCAAACAAAGCCAGGGGCAGATTGTGGAACAGACCATCACTTGCTCATATGTAAATTCAAACTGAAGCTGAAGAAATTGAAACCAGGTCCATGAGAGTCAAAATATGACCTTGAATATATCCCACCTGAATTTAGAGATCATCTGAAGAACAGATTTGATACATTAGACACTAAAGACCAAAGACCAGAAGAGTTGTGGGATGACATCAAGAACATCATACAGAAAGGAGATAGGGATAGGACTCTTGTGGTACAAAAAGAATAAAATATATAACATCAAAGAGAAAGAAAGCAAAAAAGAAAGAAGGAAAAGATCAAAATGGATGTCAGAAGAGACACTGAAACTTGCTCTCCAGTGTAGAGATGTTAAAACAAATGGAAGAAATGACAAGGTAAAAGAGCTGAATAGAAAATTTCAAAGGCCACCTTGAGAAGACAAAGTCAAATATTGCAATGAAATGTGCAAAGATCTGGAGTCAGAAACCTAAAAGGAAAGAACACACTCAGCATTTCTCAAGCTCAGGGAACTGAAGAAAAAATTCAAGCCTCGACTTTCGTTATTGAAGGATTCTCTGGGCAAATTATTGAATGATGCAGAAAGCATCAAGAGAAGATGGAAGTAATACACAGAGTCACTGTACCAAAAGGAAATGGTTAATGTTCAACTATTTCAAGAGGCAGCATATGATCAAGAGCAAATGATACTGAAGGAGGAAGTCTAAGGTACATTGAAGGAACTGGCAAAGAACATGGCACCAGGAATTGATGGAATAAAAATTGAAATCTTTCAAGAAAATGAGGCAGTACTGGAGGCACTCATTCATCTATGCCGATAAATTTGGAAGACAACTAAGTATCTGGCCAACTGATTGAAAGAGGTCCATGCCCATTCCAAAGAGAGGTGACCCAACAGAATGCGGAAATCATCAGACAATATCTTTGATATCCCATGTGAGTAAAGTTTTACTAAAGGTAAGACAGAAATGGCTGCAACCATCCATTGACAGAGAAATTCCACAGGTTCAAGCAAGATTCAGAAGAGGCCGTGGAACAAGGGATATCATTGCTGATGTTCAATCGATCTTGGCTGAAAGCAGAGAATATCAGAAAGATGTTTACCTGTGCTTTATTGACAACACAAAGGCTTTCTATAGACAACATTGCAAAGTATGAGTATCCTGAACACTTTAATTGTGCTCATGAGGAATCTGTACATGGACCAAGAAGCAGTTGTTCAAACAGAACATGGGAATACTGATTGGTTTAAAATTAAGAAAGGTGTGTGACAGGGCTGCATTCTCTCACCATATTTATTCAGCCTGTATGCTGAACAAATAATCTGATAAGCTGGGTTCTATGAAGAAAAACGTGGCATCAGGATTGGAGGAAGACTCATTAACAACCTGTGATATGCAGATGATACAACCTTGCTTACTGAAAGTAAAGAAGACTTAAAATACTTACTGATGAAGACTAAAGAGCACAGCCTTCGGTGTGCATTGCATTTCAATGTAAATAAAACAAAAATCCTCACCACTGGACCAATAACAACATTCTCATCAATGGAGAAAAGATTGAAGATGTCAAGGACTTCATTCTTCTTGGATCAACCATCAACACTCATGGAAGCAGCAGTCAAGAAATCAAGTGACACGTTGCATTAGGCAAATCTGCTGCACAAGACCTTTATAAAGTGTTGAAGAGCAAAGATGTCAGCTTGAGGACTAAGGTATGCCTGACCCAAGTCATGGTATTTTCAGTAATCTCATATGTATGCGAAAGTTGGACAGTGAATAAGGAAGACCATAGAAGAATTGATGCTTTTGAGTTATGGTGTTGGAGGAGAATATTGAAAGTGCCATGGGCTGCCAAAAGAACCAACAGATCTGTGTTGGAAGAAGTGCAGCCTGAGTGCTCCTTAGAGGCCAGGATAACCAAACTTCATCTCTCATACTTCAGCTATATTGTCAGGAGGGACAAGTTGCTGGAGAAGGATATCATGTTTGGTAAGGTGGAGGGTCAGAGAAAAAGAGGAAGATCACCCTGAGATGGATAGGCAAAGTGGCAGCATCAATGGGCTCAAGTGTGGCAACAATTATGAGGTTGGTCCAGGACCGGGCAATATTTTGTTCTGTTGTGCATAGGTTCACTATGTCGGTACCAACTCGATGGTACCTAACAAAAACAAAAATACCTATAACACAGAATTTGTTCTGTTGTGCATAGGTTCACTATTAGTCAGTACCAACTTGATGGCACCTAACAAAAACAAAAATATATATAACATAGATTTCTTTAAGAAAACAGAGGAGGGATAAGTTGACTCCAGTGGTAAAAGAGAAAAAATATTTAATACAGTAGAATCTTAAAATAAAAGTGTTATTCCAACAATCAAAAATGGAATAATGGTAATTGCTAAACCTGTCTTTTAGAATATCATGCTATTTTCAAGCATTGAAACTGTCACATTTTTGTCTATGATAGTATAACTTAGATTTTTTTTCATGGAAATCTTAATCTTTCATGTCTTGAGGTATATCCAAATAATTATAGGTGGTATTAATGTTTTAAAATAACAAAGAATTACTGACGGAAAAAACATTTCTAGCCTCTCATAATCCTCAAGAGACAGAACAAGTGACAATTGACAAAGCAACGCTTTCATTGCAAGCTTTATTTCCTTTCAGTGATTTTATCTCTAGTTCAAGAGCCAAAGTTAAACACAAAAGCCAAAGTATGTTACACACAATTACGCATGATTATTATTCCTCGTTATAATTGACTTCACATTTCCTAATGCCTTATTGTATCTTTCTTATCATAGTTTTGTGGTGAAGTCACATGGGTATAAAAGCATAAGCTATAACTTTGATCATTCAAGAATACAAGTGTAGTTGTTGTTAAGTGCCATCAAGCCTGTTCCAATTCATAGTTTCCCTATAGGGTTTCTGAGGAGCAGCTGGTGATTCTGAACTGCTGACCTTGAAGTTCAAAGCAACCTTAAAGTCCAATGTTTATCTTACAGCTCAACACCATGGCCAGTATTTAGTTGATATAGGTAACTACGCATCAGAATCTCACCTATCATGAATAAAAGAAGATAAAGAAAAACTGGAATACTGAATACTCTCTTTGAAACTAAACTTGAGCTTGCTATCAAAAAAGTTTGAATGCATTCAAAAATGTACTGGTTGAATAGAGACTGGTGGAACTGCTGTGAATATGGCCCTTAGTCACCCTTCAGGACTTCAAATTTACTCATCCACACAGCGCAATTTTCAGCCAAACAGGGTCAGAACTGACTCGATGGCATTTAACAACAACAACAATAAACCATTCTATAGGGGAAACAACAACACTAGAAAGGCGTGTACACCTTAGAAATATCAACATTTGCCTAAGGACAAAGTTCAGAAGGGTTAGGAAGAAACAAGGAACGGAAACAAGAAGAAGAGAGAGGAAGTAGGGTAAGTGATGTTGTATTGTATGGATTGCAATGAATGACATGAAACAAAATGTATATGAATCATTGAAGGGAAAACTGATTTCATTGGTTAACCTTCACCCAATTCACAGTAAGATGTTAAAAAAAAAATAATAATAGTGGCATACACCATCACACGGAGGCAGTCATTCACAACAGTGCTTTTAAAGCTATCAGACAAGACACTGAGTTAACATACACAACTTGTATTGGAATTAGCAGTAACTAGAGCCTGGTATGCTGCTGTAGGGCAAGCACTGGACTGCTAACCACAAGGTCAGTGTTTGCTAACCACAAAGTCTTTAGTTCATACCAACTAGTCATTCCTCAGAAATTCTATACAGGGTTGCGATGAATCATAACCAACTGGAGGACACTTAACAACAACAACAACAACAGAGACTCACCAGTTCCTCATGAGTGCAGGGTTAGAAAAAAAAAAAAAAAAAAAAAAAAAAAGCTTTACACATGTAATTCAAAGTTAATGCAATTAACATGTAACTAAAAGTTAATTCAATTAATGAACTTTAAAGATTATAATTTTTTTAAATCAAATACCTAATTTTAAATTCAATTACTTTCTTCATTTTTGTATGGTGTTAGTTTTAAATAATGTTTTAAAATTATGATCTACCAATACATAGGATAGGACAGAAGTGAGGTTAAAAATAAATTGGAACCTAATTGGAAAATCTTAAGAAGCCAATGAAGAATTCTGAGCATGACTAGAACTTCAGAAATGGTTGCATTAGGACAAACTTGAGAGAATTAAAGCAAGAAAGGAAAGGACCAGATGCAGTAGTACAACTGAACCCAAACCAATCAGGACCTGAGTATTGTTGTTAAGTGCCATTGAGTCAATTCTGACTCATAGTAACCCTGCATAGGGTTTCCAAGGAGCAGCTGGTAGGTTTGAACCACTGACCTTATGATTTGCAATCCACTGTTGATCCTTCAGACCACACCAAGAAATGAACTAGACCTACATGCAAGGCAAAAGAAAAGGCCACACAGGAAGGAAAAGTCTATATTAGCAGTGACCTTGACTATGTTCCATTTCTACCTTCCTCACTGACCACCAAAGGCAATAGTAATGGGAGGAGAAGAAATGTTTAACCTGAGTCTGGAAAGTCTGATTACTTAAAAAAAAAAAAAAAAGGAATACCAACCGTCTGGGTTTTTCTGTGACTGAGGAACTCTTTAGAACATGGAACATTCAGTGCTAAAACCAGAAAAGCTCCAGGCAAATCAGGACAAATTGGTTACACAAAATCCTCATCTTTCTTCTCTTGTAACTCCTTATGTGGCACTCAATGCACTGGACTGTCATTTATAATAATCAGCTCACTTCTTTTTCTCCTCTGCCAGGCTCTTGGGCAGGAATGTGTTTTGTTTTGTTTTCATGCTTATGAAGTTTGTATCCCAATTTTGGAGTCCTCATGTGGCACTGGACCACAAGGTCAGTTTGAACCACAAGGTCAGCAGTTCAAACCCACCAGCTGCTCCTCAGAAACCCTAAACTAGATCACTATGAGACGGAACTGACTCGACGGCACTTAACAAAAACACCCCCAATTTTTGGCACAAAGCAGATGTTCCGTAAATGAATGGTGTCCATGGAGTTTCGGAGTAGACCCACAACAACAGACAATCTTGGCAGAGTGAAAACTTTCCATCCTGTGACTAGAACTTTATAAATAAAACAAAACAGAATACTAAACACCAGTAAGATGTGCTATGTTCTCTTGGGTAGTTCTTTTTTGTATTCTTTCCTCATTTGCAGTGGCAAAGTTGAGTTAAACTCGACACATTTCTTTTCAAGAATGCATATATTCACAATTCTTTACAGAACACACTGTCTCGAGCAAACAGAAGCTCCACTATTTATAGCTGATTACTTCACTATGTACTTGTCTTGTCTGCTTCTTAAGCTGACCGGCATCGCCCCTCTCCATAAACAAAGCTGATTGAAAATGGATTTTGACCTAGTTGTGAAAGTTTCCTTTATTCTTTTAAGCACTGATAAAATGGATTCATTCTGGGAATTTACCTCACAAATACCCACTGCAGATGGAGCACCAGATGTGTGACTCACTCGGATATTGTATCTTACTTACTCTCCAGTCTACCTTATTTTCCTATAGAAGTGTCCTAGGGCAACAGGGTCTTGTAGTTTAGACAGTTAATGGAAAAAAAACTGATGCAAATATTAGAAAAGCAAGACTCAGATAAAAGTCATTTATAGCCATTTCTATTGTTGAGTAATGAATGCATTTGTACTCTGAAGCAAAGTCTACTTATTATCAGGGGTAGATTATCCAATAAGCAAGTTGAGCATGTGTCTTTACTTGGGTTTATTTACTAATCTGTAGCCAACAGAAATAGATAGCAAATAAGGACAAGTAAGTGGTGTTTGGAGTCCTGGTTTGCTGCTGTAGGGTAAGCAATGGACTGCTAACCTCGAGGTTGGAAGTTCAAAACCACCAGCCACTCTTGGAAACCCTATACAGGGTAACCATGAGTCAGAGCCAACTCCACAGCACACAAAAACAACAAACCTGTGCTTACCTTGATTATTCAGTAATTTGCCCGTGCATAGAATGCTTACTCCCAAAAAGAATAGAAACCCAGGGAAAGGAAAGGGAGGAAGAAAAAGAGAGAATTAAATACACACCTTTGGACTAGGCATTGTACTACAGACTAACCAAAAGGCTTATGGTTCAAACCCATTAACAGCTCCGTGGGAGGAAGAAGAAACTTTATATGGGGTTGTTATGAATCAGATCCATACAATGGTAAGGTTCTTGGTCTGGGATTATATTTAAAGAGAGGAGTAGAGCTGAGACTGTGAGAGAAATAGAAAATCAAACATTTTAAGTTGTAAACACGCAAAAATAGGAGCTACTTAAGAAGATGGGATTTTCCTGATAAATAAGAAAGTGGAACTTCCAACTTTTAAAACAATATTAGCGATATCGTTATTGTTAGATGCCATCAAACTGATCATTACCTCATGGCCACAACCCTTACACAACAGAACAAAATCAGATTGTTGTGGTTTTCAGAAGTGGATAATCAGGGCTTTCTTCCTAGTTAGGAAGTTCTGCTGAAACTTGTTCAGCGTCATTATTGTTGATGCTGTTGTTAGATGCTGCGGAGTCTGTTGTGACTCCTAGGGACCCTATGCACATAAGAACACATAGTACTACCCAATACTGTGCTATGCTCACAATCCTTGCTACGCTTCAGCACATTCCTGCTGCCACTGTGCTCATCCATCGCTATGGGAGTCTTCCTATATTTTGCTGACCATCAGCTTTACCAACTATGGTGTCCTTCTCCAAGGATTGGTTGCTCCCGATAATATGCCCAAAGTTTGAAAGACAAAGTCTTTCCATTCTGACTTCTAAGGATCATTCTGGTTGCACATACTCCAAAACAGATTTGTTTGTTCTTCTGCCAGCCCATGGTACTTTAAATATTCTACTCTAACACCATAACTCAAATGCATTAATTGTTCTATGGTCTTCCTTATTCATAGTCCAACTGTCACATGCACATAAGATTATTGAAATTACCATGGATTGGATCAGACTCACCTTAATCCTTAGATATCTTTGCTCTTAAACACTTTAACCAGGGCTTGTGCAGCAGATTTGCCAAATACAATATGTCATTTGGTTTCTTGACTGCTGTTTCCATGAGTGTTGATAGTGGATCAAAGTAAAATGAAGTCTTTGACAGCTTCAGTTTTTTTCTCCATTTATCTTGATGTTATTTATTGGTCCCGTTGTGTGGATGTTTGTTTTCTTTATATTGAAGCACAGACCATACTGCAAGCTGTGGTCTTTGATCTTCAACAGTAAGTATATTTAAGTCCTCTTTACTTTCAGCAACTTAAATTTTAACATCTGCACACGGCAAGTTGTTAATGACTCTTCCTCCATACCTGATGCCACATTCTTCTTCATATACTCTAGCTTCTGAAATTAGTTGTTCAGCATATAGATAAATTACAGAGAAAGAACACAACCCTGGCACACACACTTCCTGATCTAAAACCATTCAGTGTCCCCTTTTCTGTTCAAATGACTGCCTCATATTCTATACAAAAGGTCTTCATGGGTACAATTAAGTGTGGAACATCCATTCTTTGCCATGTTATCCAAAGCTTGTCTTGATCCACACAGGAGAAAGACTTTGCATAGTTAATAGAGTGCAAGTAAACATCTTTTTGGTTTTCTCTGCTTCCAGCTATTCCATCTGACATCAGCAGCAGTATTCCTCATTCCACATCCTTGTCTGAATCTGTCTTGAACCTCTGGAAGTTCCCTGTCAATGTACTGTTGCAGTCATTTGTAAATTATCTTTCGCCAAATTTTACTTGCATGTGATATTAATTTTATTTTCCAATGATTTCCATATTCCACTGGGTCTCCTCTCTTTGAAATGGGCACAAATATGGATCTCTTCCAATCAGTTCACCATATAGCTGTCTTTCAGATTTCTTGGTATAGATGAGCTTCTAGTACTGCCTCAGTTGGTTGAAAATTTTCAATTTGTATTCCATCAGTTCCTGGTGCCTTGTTCTTTGCCAATGCCTTCAGTGCACCTTGGACTTCTTCCTTCA
>NW_006408627.1:8195738-8197781 GCF_000296735.1 Chrysochloris asiatica
ACTCGATGGCACCTAACAACAACAACATAGTAATGTCTTCACCTCTGTGCTACCTGCAGAGTCATCCATCAATGGATAATTGATTGGGTTTTACTACTTAATGAACCTCAAGGCTGAATATTAAAATTCATTGTACAAATGGTGCAGACTCCCCACTACTAACCAAAAGTTGGAGATTTGAGTACACCCAGAGACCCCTTAGAAGAAAAACCAGGGGATCTACTTCTAAAACAGCAGCCACTGATAATCCTATGGCATACAGTTCTACGCTGTTACACACACAGTCACCACAAATTGGAATCAACTTAATGCAACTAGTTTCTCTGTACAGGGAAAACCAGCTTTCTTCTGCTTTGTGTTTGCTGTCTAGTTAAGTAGACTTGAAATGATCAAGACAAGGACATATCCCTCTCTCCTTCTATAGGGTCTGATTTTGTCATTACCCTACTCCATCAAATTAATAGATTGACATTATTGAAACTGTTTTAGGTAATCTCGTAGGTAACCATGAAAGAAAATGAAGACTGCTGTTACATGTTAACTGTTAACTATGAGTTGGAATCAGTTCAAGGGCACACACCATCACCACCGTCACCACCAGGAATTGAAGTCAATACGTTTACCAGCAGAATGGAAAAGTAGCATTGTATGAATCAGCTTACCACTGATGTGTTCATAAAGTGCCAGGTCAAATTAATTATCCAAAATGACTAAAAATCAACAAATAATGTATTTCTTTGTCATAACAATATGATTGTGTATTCTTTTTCTTTTTGTTTTTTCTGTTTGTCTGCTTGGTTGGTTGATTCATTTTTGTCTTAATTTTTAATTATGTGAACTACTAGAAATTTCCCAAATTTAGTTAACTGGTTTGAAGTTACTAATTTTGTATTGTTCACATGAAAAACAAGACAAAACAACTACCAACTAGAATCAACATAATTTGCATAAAATGAATATTCTAATTCCAAAAAAAAACCCCACAACAACCATAAAACTACGATCCCCAGGAGAAAAAAAGACAGAAAGAAATGCATTCAAATAAATTTGGATGCCTGAAAATTCACAGACTTGCTTTCACATTTTTATCAAAGAGTGGGTAGAACTTTGTCCAAAATGAACACTGATTCTTAGACTATTCTTTGGGTGCCATTAACCTAATTAAATCTCTCCACCTTGGCTGAAGAAATTAAAGTTCAGGGTCAGTTGACCAAAACCACAAAGTTGATAAGTTGTGGAGAAAGCCAGGTCTAAAAATTAGGTCCCACAACTATTCCTAAGAGCTCTGCTGGTGACAACATTTAAGCACTGAACTGCTAACTGAAATCTCAGGTTAGAACCCACCAGTTTCTTTGCAAGAGAAAATGCGGAAGTCTGGGGCAGTTCTATTCTGTCCTATAATGTTGCTATGAGTGTGAACTGACTTCATGGCAGTGAATTTGTTTGTTTGTTTTTAATTTTGTCTAATGAATGTGGTGCTGTAGGATAAGCACTGGACCGACCACAATGTCTGTTTGAATCCCAAAGTCAGTACTTCCGAGTCACCAGTCCCTCCTCAGAACCAGTCACTATGAGTCAAAATTAACTGAATGGCACTTAACAACAGCAATGTGTATTCTACAACAATGTGTATTATAGCCTACTTTTGTCCAAAATAAAATACTATTTTTTACCAGGGGCTTCAAAAAGTTGTGAAAAAAATGGAATTTACAGATAATAGAATTTTCCCATGAACTTTTTAGAGCCTAGAGACACATATTCTAGGATAGGAGAGACTAACAGGGTAAGAATCCAACTTTTACAAAGAGAGGTGGTTTCATAAACTGGGAAATTCTTCAACACATAAAGTTGTTCAAACGTTCTGAGTGGCCAAAATAGAATAACATAGACTGTCTGTCCTCCCTTGGAAACTCTATACAGGGTCGCTATGATTCGGAACCGACTCAACCACACTTAACAACGCAACTCCCTATCAGTTGTGTTGGGAGTTTTGTTGTTAACTGTGGCTGTAGAGATGTATAGAATCTACATCTGTAGATTCAA
>NW_006408627.1:8199096-8205831 GCF_000296735.1 Chrysochloris asiatica
GTTATTCTTTTTTATAAAAGGGTCTTGAGCATCCTTGGATTTTGGCATCTCTGTGGAGGTCTTGGAACCAACCATCTGTGAATATCAAGGGCTATTTTTTTTTTTTTTTTTTTTTTTACCTTAGGCAATATAAACTGTCAAGTTGGCTTCCAGCAATTACAGAAATTATTCCTTCAGGTTAAAACCCTGCTAAGAAAAGGTCTGTTTTTCTCCCAACAGACAGTAAAACATTCATTTTCTCTCAATGGTTCTGATTGTCTCATGCCAGCTCTGAACCATTCGGTGAGCTGCTTTGATTGGCCAGAATAGAATCACATGCTCACCTCCGAAGCCCTAAGCAAAGTCAGCTAGCTCTACTTGAAGCATTCAAAATGCTTTTTTCAAAAGCAGAGAGGATGCCTCCCAATGGAATATTGCTGTATAGCTTCCATTAAGAATGAGTGGATGAAAAGGGCAAAACCAACAAATATTCTGGTATGTAATTTAATTTCTCAACTATATCAGGAAATGGCACAAAACTTGCCTTGTCAGACCACATGTTCTGATTTGGATGAACTTTTATCCTTCAAATAGTAATAATTACAATAATAGTAACTTGTATAGTGCCATGCACTATTCTCCCTCCACAATCCTAAGACGTATATTGTAATTATGTCCTTGTTACAGATGAGGGAACTAGGCACAGGAACGTTAAATAATTGGATCAAGGCCACATATTTGGTTGAGTATAGCATAACTAGCATTTAAAACCAGGCAGTCTGGCTCCAGCAGCCCCTATGGCCCAGTGCTTAAGTGCTTAACTGATAACCAAAGCTGGTGGTTTAAATCCACAAGCCACTCCACAGGAGAAAGAGGAAGCAGTCTGTTTCCATAAAGACTACAGCCTATGGGGCAGTTCTGTCCTATATTGTCATTGTGAGTTGGAATCAACTTGATGGAAAATGAAAGTCTGACTCCAGAACCCATGTTATTAAATATATGCTATAGATGCTAGTCTAGCATAGTGGTTACGAATTGGGCAGCAAGCCTTAAGGTCAGCAGTTTGAAACTACCAGCTGTTCTGCAGAGGAAAAATGAGGTTTTCTGCTTCCCTAAAGATTTACAGCCTTGGAAACCCTATTCAGGGTCGCTATGAATCGGAACCGACTCCATGGCACATCATCACCACCACCACCATATATGCTAGTAGCGTATTGGTTACACATCGGGCTGCGAACCGCCCGAAACTACCAGCTGTTCTGCAGGAGAAAGATGGGGCTTTCTGCTCTGGTAAAGATTTACAGCCTTGGAAACCCTGCATAGGATCACTATGAATCGGATCGACTCCACAGCACATAACAACAACATAGATGCTAGAGACCTAGTTTGACCCTGTGGAGTAATGCACTGGACCACAAGGTAAGTTTGAACTGCAAGGTCGATGGTTTAAATTCACCGGCTGCTCCTCAGAAACCCTATATAGTGTCACTATGAATCAGAATTGACTCAACGATACTTAACAACAGCAACATAGATGCTAGATGGCTCAAACAGTTTGCACTGGACTTCTAACCTAATTGTTGGTGGTTAAAATCTGCCCAGCAGTACTACAGAAGAAAAGGTTTGACAATTTGCTCCCATAAATGTAGCCAAGAAAACCCCACAGAACAATTCTGTTCTGTGATACATGGAGTTGCCTAGGTTGGAACCAAACCAATGGCAACTGGTTTGTTGTATGTGTGTGTGGTATGCATTTTATGAAAGTGAGTTGCCTGCCACTGGTAATCTTTATTTCATGATGAGTGCTAGTGAGGGAGATATGAAAGGCATTTTGCAATTTTAAAAATGATTTATGATCTCTTTCTCCCTCTCCCAGATGGCTGGATACAGAGAAGGCTACAGAGAAGACTGAATGCTGAGATGTGCATTATGAAGAACCTACAATTATTCCTATGTGACCAGAGTGTGGGTGGTAGTACATGGGGGCAGGTCAGACTAAGGAGATTGTGTGATTCACGTTTCCCAGGCTGGCCCCCTTTGCCAGTATACTCAAGTTCCTGTGAGAAAAGCTACTTCTGGAAATGTGTGGCCTGCCTGTATCTTAGCAGTTATGCCCTACTCCAAATCTTCGCCCCCAGAATGCCCAACCATTGGCCAATGAATCCCCACCTCCACATTTCCAAGCAGCTTCTATTATCTGGAACTGATCAAGGATCTGTTGCGTTAGACAAAAATTCTTTGCTAACCTTACTGACCACCCTCTCCTTCTCCTGTCCCACACCCACATGATGCTAGACAGTGAACTACAAAGTTTCCACAAGCCTTTTGTCTAAATCTACTAGTCATAACACAAATCATACTTGCAAGATAATCTACTACCAATTAGATTTGATTTTCACTGTCCACATTTAACCGAAGCAAATTTTATTTTTTCTAAACTGTTCTCGTAGTGTCAAAAGTTGAGTCCGTCACAGTAAAATTATGTTCATACACAAGATAAAACAGATATAGTTGTTGAACTGTGGTAGCCTCTGAAGTTCCCTAACTTCAGGGGAAAAGTTGGCTTACACCATGAAAGTAGCCCAAAGCTGATTCCTATGAGATAGGGGTCAAATATATGTCCATTCTCCAATCTTTTTTACCAATTCTAATTCCAGTTGTCGCCCATCTACTTCTCTCCTGTGTTCAATAACCCATTGCAATGAACACACAGAGCTCACAGACAATGCTCAAGATTATGAAGTTCATTAGGAAAGTAGCAGGTTACCACTCAGGATCAGGGTTAGCTTGGCAGTAACAGGGACAACTCAGGAGATAGGATATGATTCATCAATCAGGACAGCTTTCAACCATGACAATTCTCAGCTTTTTCTCAGCCATGCCTGCAAGTGGACCACGTTTTTTGACATCAAAGTCCATGCAGGCCTCAGTATCCAGCCCCCTCTCAGGACTGACTTCTGCTGTTGGGCAAGTGATACAACAATTTTGGCTCAACTGTCAAGTGCTTGGAGGGACCCCACTCCACCAGCAAGCTTCCTACCCATATGTGCTCAGCTTTCTCATTCTATGGGTCTGTGAGTGCCTTGTAGTTGCTTCATTTGATGAACCAGGAAGTCCACTTCAGCCATCTTCTGTCAGTCTCTTGCTTATCACTACTCATGTCATCTTGTACCATTTCCAGTTTTGCAGCTCTCTCAGTCTTTTGAGTCTAGGAGGTTCTCAGCATAGGGACTCCAGAGCCAAAGCACATGCTTCACTCAAGCTTCTTCTTCTTGATGGTAGTGAGGTCCTCCTCAACTTCTGTGGGATTAGCCCTTGTAAGCCTAAAAGGATGATAAAACCAATGAATCCTCTTGGCAGGACATAGTAACCTTATTTGCATAGTTGTGTCTCCTATCCCTGCAGTAGTTTTATGTATTTTATTTACATAGTAAATTGTCCAATCCCTTTGCAAGACTGCAGCTTAACAAAGAATCTTGGCAGAACTTGAAACCCAGGGAGAGAAACCCACACACAAAAACCAGCTCAATGCACTGCTGTCACCGTCCTGTCCAGCAGCCATTGCCTTCCCTCTTTCAGCTGACAAAGCCGTTTTCCTGTGATAGAGGCTGAAAATGTCAGATACAGTTGTTTCTACTATAACAGTATATTGGAAATCCTAGTTTTCTGCAAAACCAGCCCTGAAAATACCAAGGTTTATAGAAAAATAGGCTTAAATGCACACCATTCAAGTCATGTGCAACTTTGAGTTAGAGCACTCACAAAAATAATAACTGAAACTTCAGAATATAGAAGGCAGGGATGGTTCAGTAGTAGAATTGCTACCTTCCATGAAGGAGACCCAGGTTGATTCTACCACCCATCTGTCAGTGGATGTGTGTGTCCTGCTAAGAGGCTGACCAGGCTTCACTGGAGCATCCAGCGTAAGACAAAGAAGAAACATGTGGCAATCTAATTCTAAAAATCAGCCAGTGAAAATTCCATATATTTGGTTTTGTAGAAAACAAACATGGAAAGGAGAGTTAGTATTTTCCTCCCAAGCAGGGGACAGATTTGCTTTCTGACTACTAAAAGAAAGATAAAGTCTCTCTACATACCAAAGATGTGGCAGGTATACTTCGAGTTTCCTAACCTTGTGGTTCTTCATCTGTATTACAAGCCTAATATGCAGAACATCCACTTGGCTATGCCACTCCACTTCTGAGAATCGGAGGGCAAAAAAACCGACACTAACATAAAGCATACCAGGTTTGCCGTGCCAAGTAAATAATGCCTCTCAATCAGGAGTCACGTATCTTTGCCAGCATCCATGAAAGTGTGGCAGGATAATGTCTTAGTTTGCAAGTAGGGTACAATCTCAGCGCCTTCACAGTATCAACTAGTTGAAATGGACATTGTTTGGATTCTTGAAGAAAAAAAAAAAATAATGAGACACCTGAGAGATTTGAAAACTGATAAGGTATTATAATGATGCTGTTGTTGTTAAAGTGCTGTAAAGTCTATTCTGACCCATAGTGACACTGTATAGGGTTTCCTAGGAGCAGCTGATGAGTTTGAACCAGCAACCTTGTGATTCAAACTGACTTTGTAGTGCAGTGCATTAGCCCACAGTGACACACCAGGACCCCAAAGCCTATTATAAAATGGTGGTTATATTTTAAAAAGGTGTATCCTTGATGCTTGCTAAAGACTCTTTGAAGATAACTTTCATCAAAATAAGGAAACCCCTATTGTTGTTAGATGCTCTCAAGAAGGTTCCAACTGGCACCAACCATACGTACAACAGAATGAAATGCTTCCCAGTCCTGCACCATCCTCACAATTATTGTTGTGCTTGAGCCCCTTGGGGCTGCCACGGTGGCAATCCATCTCGAAGGAGATCTTCCTCTTTTTTACAAACAACAAGGGTGGAAGAGAAACTATTGAACTTGAGTATTTTTAAAAGGTTTATGTGTTTGACTGATTTATGGATATTGGTTTTTCCTGTCTACTATTGTAAAATAGACATTTGTTGTTGTTAAGTGCCATGGAGTCAGTTCCTACCCATAGTGGCCCGTATAGAGTTTCTAATGAGCAGCTGGTGAGTTTAAAGGGCCAACCTTGCAATTCAAAGGACCTTGTGGCTTAGTCCTAGTCCTACAGCTCCACATCAGGACTCCATTGTTGTTGTTGCTGTGAAGTGCCGTCAAGTCGGTTCTGACCCATAGAGACCCTGTATAGGGTTTCTGAGGAGCTACTGGTGAGTTTGAACTGCTGACCTTGTGGTTCAAACTGACTTTTCAGTCCAGCACATTAACCCACACCGCCACACCAGGACTCCATGTGTGATAATATGAATATTGTGTTATGATTACAAAGAGTTTGTAAGTCCACCTTGAACCAATACATGATTGCTTTTGCTAAATACAAATTATAAATTGCCCAGAAATATGCTTTATGGTTTAAACCTTTGTAGAGTATGGGGACTTCCAGTGGAATCCTGAGCTGGCCCCACCCAGAACCTTCCAGGTTGGTACATTTGCATTTTAAAAGACATTTAGACCCACCCAGAACTGCTAAGAGATTGGAAGGAAGGTAACTGCAAGAAAAAGAAGGGGAAAAGTGGACTGTTTATGACTTTTTTATTTTCAAGCAAGCTGTTTGCTTTGGAGACATCAAGGCAAGATAGTCTCTGTCCATCAGAGAAAATGCTTTTCTAGGGCTGAAAGGTAAGGAGAACCAGTGAGCCATCTAGTATGGTCGCTGGTGACCACCTGGGTCTACTTGACTAAAAGAGGAAAACTCACTCTCTCTCGAGAACTAATGAAGATCAAAGATCGCAGCCTTCAGTATGAGTTGCACCTCAATGAGAAGAAAACAAAAATCCTCACAACTGACCAGTAAATAACATCATGATAAATGGAAAAAAAGATTGAAATTGACAAAGACTTCAATTTGCTCGGGTCCACTATCGGCACTCATGAAAACAACAGTCAAGAAATCAAATGATATACTGGTTTTTCTCTTATCGTCTGTTAGGTCTTTTATTAAAATTCTTTTTCTGTACCTGGCAAAATGAACATATCATTTTCTCCTTTGATCTGTTCCTTTGGTAATTTGCATTGATTGAACCTCAAATGCTAAGCAACTTGAATTTCTGCATTAAATAAACCTAAATTGACTGTAGTGTGTTATTATTGGAGTCCTGGTATGGCACTGTGGGTTAATGTACTGGACTGTAAAGTTGGTTTGATCCGCAAGGTTGGTGGTTAAAACTCACCAGCTTCTCCTAGGAAACCCTATCCAGGGTTGCTATGGGTCTGAACTGACTCAATGGCATTTATCAACAACAACATGTTTTTACCAAACTAATCCCACTGCTATTAAGTCCATTCAGACTCATAGCAACTCTATAGGACACAAAAGAGCTACTTTTTAGCATTTCTGAGACTGTAAATCCTTATAGGATTAGATAGCCTCATCTTTCTCCCAAGAAGCAGCTGATGGGTTTGAACCACTGATCTTGGGGTTAGCAGCCCAGTGCTTAGTCTATTGTACCACCAGAAGTCCTGTATTATCATTGAGATGGTTGAGGGGAGGGTGATGTTTAGTCACTTCCAACTCATGGCAACACTATGGGTTTCCAAGGAAGCACATTTTTACGGGAGCAAAAATACTCAGCTCTCTCCTATGGAGCAGCTAGTAAATTCAAATTGCTAATCTTGTTAGTAGCCCAATGGGAAAACCATTATACTATATATTAATGGGTTTAATTTG
>NW_006408627.1:8207296-8208430 GCF_000296735.1 Chrysochloris asiatica
CTTAAGGTTCGCAGCCCGATTTGTAACCACTACGTACCTGTGCTTTATTGACTAAACAAAGGTTTTTGATTATGTGGATCATGACAAGTTTTAGATGACATTAAGGAGAATGAGTATTCTGGAATACTTAATTGTGCTCATGAGGAACCTGTACTTAGACCAAGAGGCAGTTGTTAGAACACAAAAAAGGGAACACCGAATGGTTTAATATTAGGAAAGACGTATGCCAGGGTTGTATTCTTTCAGAAAATTTATTCAATCTGTATGTTGAGCAAATAATCCAAGAAGCTGGGTTCTATGAAGAATTATATAGCATCGGGATTGAAGGAACAGTCATTAGTACCCTTGAGATATGCATATGATAAATGCTTGCTTGCTAAAAGCAAAGAGGACTTGAGATATTTGCTAATGAAAATCAAAGACCAAAGCCTTCAATATGGGTTTATCTCAATGTAAAGAAAACAAAATCATCACTACTGAACCAATAAATGACATGAAGATAAATGGAGAAAGAATTGGTTGTCAAAGACTTCATTTTGCTCAGATCAACCATCAACGTTCAAGGAAGCAGCAGTCAAATCAGGTGGAAAGTACGGTTTGGAGGCAGGAGAAGCAGAGACAGGTAGGGGACGCTTCTCCTTAGAGGCATGAAAAACACAGAGAAGGCGCTTTCCCAGAGAGCAACTCCAGAGCTTTGGATCTAATATAATTTGAGGGGCATCAGTTTCCGGCCCCCACTGGTGGAGAAATCTGACTATGGAGGGAAAGCACGGCAATTTCTAAATCGATCGGGACACTGCCTGCAGGTCCCTCGGCCTGGGCTAAGATCTGAGGGGAGGGCCACAGCCAGGCTGATACAGTGATACACCTCTAAAAACCACAGAGCGGCATCTGGAAAAAGAAATGTGACCTATTTTTCACTTTTCTTTCCTCGTCTTCCCTGTCTTACCCTCTGCACCAGACACTTTCAGGCAGGTGGGAGCACACCCCCAAAAGGATCCAGCGTTGTACCCACAGGTTTTCCCATAGCACAGGGAGGAAATTCCTGGAAGCCCCAGTGGTCCCACATTCTAATCCTTTGGCTGCTTCTTAAGACATCTGACTCTGGTACTCAGCCCTAAAGTTGACCTGGGC
>NW_006408627.1:8209715-8211239 GCF_000296735.1 Chrysochloris asiatica
AAGATAAGCATTCAAGAAGTTGAATGAACCCCAGGAAGGATAGACCCCCAAAGAAAATAACCAAGACATCATAATCAAGCTCTCCAAAATCAAAGATAAGAAGAGAATCCTAAAAGTGTGTGGTGAGGGGAGGGAAGGGAAGGTGGAGTACAAGGTAGGGAATATACACAGGATAGTTTGGATGCTGGGGGGTGGCAATACACAAGAATGTGGAGAGGAATGCAAGAATAAGGTGAATGGAAGAACATTTAGGCAGGTTTGCATGGGCTACATTGGACAGATGTAAATAGTGATGTATGCTCAACCTTGGAACAACAGGGCTCTGGAATACAGGGATTGAGGCATGGTTTGAATGAGTAAAAAAGGATAAATAATATTAAGATGCTTAGCTATCTTTTGAATCTTGGTCCCTTGCCTACTATTGTAAAATAGACACTTGAGGGGGACAGAAAGGAATAGCCAGAAACATCACCATAGAAAACTTGTAAGTCTGTCTTCAGCCTATAACTTATTGGAATACTTAAAATGGGACTAGAACTTGCCCTGTGAATCAGGTTTCCTGCAGAGCCTTTGCATTGCATAAGACCATAAGTGGAATCCTGATCCCCATCCAGAATCTTCTGAGTTGGAAATTTCCACTTGAAAGGACAAGCAGACCAGCCTGGAGTGGTTAGAAGAATAGAGGATACTCCTTGAAAGAAAGACCAGCAGGAAAAATAAAACAACAGCAGTCTGATTGACTACTACAAGAACAAGCAAGTCGTTTGCCCAGGAGCCACCAAGGCAAGCAATCGGGTTCTCTCAGGGCAAACCCCCTTCCAAGACTGAGACTTAAGGGGATTACATGAGCAGGCATGTGGTCTTGCTGGTGACCACATTGGTCTGCTGATAAGGGGAAGTGGGGAAAAACAGCAATGAAGTTGTGAGCTAAGCCAGACCACATTCAATAGATTCCTGTCAATCCAGGTTAAGACCTGGTTGGGCAGCAGTATGGTGAGACCTGGTGACTCTTGGGCCCAGGGACAAGGACATGGACAAAGAGGACTAGAGCAGAGAGTGAAGTGTCCAACTGATATGAAGTGAGGGGAGATACCCAAGAATACCCACACTTGCAGATAGTACTCACTTGACCTGGCTACAATGGCTGGATGATCAGAACTCGACTAGAGGAAGAAAGAAGAGGAAAAAAAGAGTAATCTGCTACAATATGATGAACTTGACCTATACTTATGGATTTAGTAGCTTAAAAGAGGGAAAAAATCTTTACAGCGAGGATCATTCCCACCCCTTTGGTACATAGGGTTGACAGGGATGGGCAACTTAAACATTGGCTACCCAAAATAGGTGGGGTGGGGGCACCTACAAAAGCACGAAGTGACTGGCTTACAAGCTTTCAAGAGGGAGCCTAGTTCCAGAGGATGTGAGGGAAGGTAGAATCTCCACTGAGTGGTTTCCAACCTGTCTGGAAGGGGCTGACGAAGGGAGATAGGGATAAGACTCTTGTTGTTCTATAGTGAATAATTG
>NW_006408627.1:8212810-8219418 GCF_000296735.1 Chrysochloris asiatica
AACAACAACAACAACAACACTTATCACACATCTGTAGATTTAATTAACATACAATGAGCCTATGTTAATTTACACAGCACATAGTAATTACGAGTCAGGCTGCTAAGCAGTTCAAAACTACCAGTCATTCCGCGGGAGAAATATGAGACTTTCTGTTTGCTCTCTTAAAGATTTATAGCCTCGGAAAGCCTATACAGGATTGCTAAAAGTGGGAACCGACTCCACAGCACACCCACCAACCACCACATTAATTTAGACAATTTACTACTTGCAACACATAAAGCAGTATAAGCCCTTTTTCCCAAGCACCAAGTGCAGGTCTAGTGGATACTGTGCACATCATGATTTGTGCTACGGCTGAGGAATATTGACCTTGTTTTTTCAGTCAAGTTGATTTCAACTCATGGTGACCCAGGTTTAAACTACTCCACAGGGTTTGCAAGACTGGAACAAAACAGATACCAGAGCTGTCTTCTGAGACACCTCCGAGTGTGTTCAAACCACCAACTTTCCAACTATGAGTTGAACAGTTTACCATTTGCACAACCCAGTAACTTCATGTTGAATTAAATTAATCTTTTTAAAGGGCTGCTTAGCAAACCCTACCAACTTTTGTCCTACAGGAAGACATTATCTTTATAATTCTGATCTAGAAATAAATCTGCCTTCCTACCAAGAGAGAGACAGTATTTCTAAATTTCCAAGCTGGAATTTTTTTTTTACAAACATTCTGGGAAAGATAAAGTCACAGACCATATGAAGAACCATGGAGGATTATCTCCTAACAATTTCTATTGATGGATTCAGTACTTTGTTACTTATAGGACTGTTCAGATTTTCTATTTCTTCTTCTGTTTGATTTTTAAAAAGAATTTGATCATTTTGCTTACATTTTCAAATCTCTTTGAATAATTTTTTATATCTGCAGTGATGTTTCTTGTTTATTCTTGATACAGGTTATTTACAAAAGCTCTCTTTTTTTACTAAAACAGTCTTTCTGTGGGCTTATTAAAGCCCTGGTGTGGTGCTGTGGGTTAATGTGCTGGAATGTGAAGACAGTTTGAACCATAAGGTCAGCGGTTCTGGCTTACTGGAAATGCTATACTGGGTCACTATGGGTTGGAACCAACTTGATGGCACTTAACAACCGCAACAACACGAGCTTATTATGTTCTTTTGTAAACATCTTTTGTTGTGTTGTTTCTCTTTCTGTTTATTTATTTTATCTAGGGTTTTTATATTTATCCTTGTTTTTGTAATTTTGGGAAATAGCTATTTTAACTCGGTCTTTCTTCTTTTTCAATATATGCACTTAAGGCCTTAAATTTATCTTGAAAATAGATATAGCTGCATTTCACAATGTTTGATACATAGTTTTTCCAATATCATGGCACTCAAAATAGTGTCTAGTTTGTACTGTGATCCAATAACCCTCTAACCTATAAATAATGTTAAAGTTAATTTCTTAATTACCTCAGTGACAATGGAATTTCAGATGCAAACAATAATGCAAATGGCATGTTCTTCATTTTCTCACCTGTTCTTAATCCAGGGGTTTCATTGGTTGTTGTGTTTAGAGTTTATAGCAATTGTAAACTGTGCTGCAAGCAAAGTCGAAAGAGCAAGAAAAGATGAGAGGTGACAAAAAGAGACAGAGAGTCTGTCCATTTTGTCAGTTTTGACAGGTCATGTAATTTTGGCATGCAATAACAAAATCATATGACTTAGATAAGACTTTTTAATCAAAATTCTTATGGGAAAAAATTATTTTACTCTTAATACTCATATATTCTAGCATAAATCCCTTTTCCTCACTGAAATATGTTTATTATTCAGTATCTTATATAATGAGGTTTCTGAGGAACATAACTCATATTATAGCAGAAGAGAATATGCCATAGAGAACTGCAGGTTGTCCTAGAAGTAACAAGACAACTGAACTTATTAGACTATTTTAGAAACTCTCTGGAGCTGTAAAGAAGACATCCATCATAGGTTTAAAAATGTTTTAGAACTCTACCAGAATAGTTTAAACAGTAGGAATAATATGTGGTTTGACTAGAGAAAAAATTGGCAGACAAGCCCTTGAAAAACAGAATTAGACTTTCACAATACTGAATAAGCCACACATAAGAACAAAATGCAGAAGATGCCAATATAAACATACTCCTTCCTCCACACACAAAATAATTTCTTATTATATCTATCTTCATAATAAAATTATTCTGCCAACATGATATCTATCACTAAAACTATAATTCAGTGTTTACCCAACTGTGTTCCAGGAAGCTCATGTTCTAAGAGATGCTAATTGGATTCTCATAAAAGTGTTTTCTATTCTAATTGGGTTGAGTAGGTTTTCTAAGTACTTCTGCCTCTTGGAAATTCACAATGTACATATATGAGAATTCTTAGAGTGAAAAGACATGCATAACCCAGCACTTAGCAGTTATTTTGGCTGCTGAATCATGAAACTCCATTATGTATTGAAAAATGTCCCCTTAAAATATGAGTTATAAATCCTAAACCTCTATACCTGTAGATGTAATCCACTTTTTGGCATGTTGAGTTATAAAAAAAAAGAGCAAATTAGGGTTATTGCTTCATCAACCAAAAATGGTAAAGAGGGTTTTTCAGCTTCAAATTAAATGTAATTATTATTGTACCTCCTAATGGATGCATTCCTCCTTCTAGTACCACAAGCCTACGAACCTCAGTTGCATGAATGGAAAGGGGGAAAAAAATCCCCCAAATATATGTTTGGTATAATAGTTAAAATTTCATTTTCCCCCTTCAACCCATGGTTCCTGTAGTCATAGTTTCTAGCACTAGGGGAGATAGCATCTTTATTGGTCCTAGTTTAAGTCAATATACACATTCTCTAGGGAGTATCCATCGTCACAGGAGTTGTTTCCAGATGGCGTCATACAGAAGCCTTCAGAGACTCACCTAAATACCAGTGTTACAGTGGAGGCTCAGTGATGGAACAGATAAATCTGCCCAGATAAGAGTGAGTCCAGACAGGCTTCTAAGTCCATCATGCCCATTCTTGGTACCATGTCCACTTTATCTCTTTTTATCCTTTTTACTTGAGTAAAGGTTTACAGACAAGATCATCAGGTTTCATCTCAATGATTGTGTTCCCTGCATGCAACAGCAGTTCTTCTGCTTCCTTCCTGTGGTTCCTATTTCCATTTCACCCACCTTCCCATCCCTTCTCAATTTATCCTTAGTTAAAGGTTACCCTTTGGATTGACTGTTCTATCATTCATAGTAAGCATGCCTTACTAGTGTTATTGTTTCCCCCCTAACATACTTTGGACATATTGTCAGGAGAGACCAGTCGCTGGAGAAGGATCATGTTTAGTAAGGTGGAGTGTCAGAGAAAAAGAGGAAGACCCCCAGCAAGCTGGATTGGCACAATGGCAACATCGATGGACTCAAGCATAGCAACAATTGTGAGGTTGGTCCAGGACCAAGCAGAGTTTCATTCTGTTGTGCATACAGTTACTATGAGTCAATACTGACTCAATGGCACCTAACAACAATAACATATACCTGTATACTGTTTGACTGACATTTGGGCCATGAGGGTAAGTTGCTTTCCAGACCTGAAAGATAGTTGAAGATCATAGTTCAGGTTCCTCCAGTCTCTTTCTGACCAGTAAGTCCAGTCTTTGTTTTTAAATAATTTTGAGTTTTGTTGCAGTTTCTCCTGTTCTATCCAGGACTTTCTAATGTGATCCGTTTCAGAGTAGTTGTTCGTGGGAGCCGGGAACCATCTAGTTCTTCTGGTCTCAGAGCCATGGGAACTGATGTTCACACCTTCCATTAGCTGATTTCAAGCATCTTCAACTTTCATTACCCTTCTTTCTTCCACACATGAGAGACTAATAGCTGCACCTTAGATGGCCACTCACAAGTTTTTATGATCCCAGCACCATGGCTACTTTATATGCCTTTTTTCCTAGTATAGAAATCTAAGAAACAAGAATAACTAACATCCCTAGGATAGATCATATTCACTTAATTATTGAATGCATTCATTTACTAATTGGATACTCTCTAGCAGGCATATATGAGATACCAATAAAGCTCATTCCCAAACCTTATCTCTTACCTACCTTTTTTGTTTTCCCTAACTACCTGACAAGTTCATTAATCTCTACTCATTAACTTATATCAATCCATGCTTCAGGCTATATTTCTTGACTACTGGAAAAACTTTCTTTCATTACTATCTTTTTGTGCCTCTCCTGAGTGATACTAATGCAGTGGGCATCAATATCTCTTAAGTGACAGCATGCTATTCATAAGCCAGATCTGTTCTTTTTTGTCAAAATCTATAGGAAATTACCCCATGATACTATTTGTTGCTGTTGATAAGTGTCGTCAAGTGGGTTCCGACCCATAGTGACCCTGTATAGGGTTTCTGAGGAGCAGCTGGTAGAACTGCTGACCTTGCAGACCACCGCATTATCCTGCAGTGCCACACCAGGACTCCCCATGATTCTATAGATGTAATCTAAAGAGGAGGCAGGAGAGTAGGAAGAAAAGTTACCATGGGTTTCTGAGCCACTTGCTCAGGCAGTTTTTTGATGCCCCTGAACTTTCTTGCCCCTGTTACATATATTGTTTTTATTTTCAATTTAATGGTATGTTCATGTCTCAATATATTGCTCAAGAGATGAGTTGACCGCCACTCATCTTTCAGTTTGTTGTACTGTAGTGGCTTGCATGTTTCTGTGATGTTGGAAGCTATGCCACCAGTATTTTAAGTATTTTAAGTACCAGCAGGGTCACCCATGGACAAGTTTCAGCAGAGTTTCCAGACTAAGCTAAACTAGGAAAGAGACACAGTTCATTTCTGAAATGTTAACCGATGAAAACCTTAGGAATAGCACTGAACATTATAAAATATAATGCCAAAAAATGAGATCCTCAGGTTAGAAGACCTGGGAAAAAGCTGCCCCCATAAGGTAAAGTTGATTTTAATGACATAATGTGCTTGGAGTTAAGCTTTCAGGACTTTTACTTGCTGATGTGGCACAATGGAAAATGAGAAGAAACTACTACGAACATCCATTAATGATCAGAACAGGGAATGTACAAATACTGTTCTTTGTTATTGTGTGACATTGGGTCAGTTCCAATTCATAGTGACTTTGTAGGGGTTTCCAAGATGGTGAGTTTGAACTGCTGGTGGGGTGCTGTGGGATAATGCACTGGACCGCAAATTAACGGCTGGGTCGGTGATCCAAATTCACCAGACTCTCTTTGGAAAATTTTTACAACTATGAGCCAGAACTGACTCAACAGCACTTAGCCACAACGACAACCTTAGGTTTACCAGTCCAATGCCTATCTTATAGCTCCACAGCATAGCTCATATGGAGTATGAATCTAGGAAAATTGGAAGTTGTCAAAAGTGAAATGGAATGCATAAAGATTGATATCCTAGGCATATATTGTTGTTAAATGCCGACAAGTCAGTTCCAACTCACAGCAACCCTGTGAAGGGTTTCCTAGGAACGGCTGTTGAATCTGAACCACCGACCTTGCATTCCAGCACATTATCAAACAGGGCCAGACATGGCCTCCTAGCATTAGTGAACTGAAATTGACTGGTATTCAGCATTTTAAATTGGATAATTATATGGTTTACTGTGCCGGGAATGACAAATTGAAGAGGAATGGTCACATTCATCGTCAAAAAGAACATTTCAACACCTATCTTAATATACAATACTGTCTGTAATAGGATAATATCCATATGCCTAAAAGGAAGACCAATTAATGCTATTATTATTCAATTCATGCACCAACCACTAAAGACAGTGGTAAAGAAATTTTAGACTTGTTTGTATCAGCATCTTCAGTCTGAAATTGATCAAACATGCAATCAAGATGCATTGATAATTACTGGTTATTAGAATGTGAAAGTTGAAAACAAAGAAGGATTTCTAATTGGAAAATATGGCCTTGGTGATAGAAACTATACTGATAGAATTTTTCACATGATAGAATTTTTCAATATCAATGACTTATTCATCACAAATACCTTTTAAAAACAACATAAGAGGTAGATATACATATGGACCTCACCAAATGGAATACACAGGAATCAAATTGACTACATCTATGGGAAGAATCGATGAAGGACAGTATAATCAGCCAGAACAAGGCCTGGGGCTGACTGTGGAATAGACCACCAATTACTCATATGTAAATTCAAGTTGAAGCTGAAGAAAATTAAAACAACTCCATGAGAGCCAAAATACAACCTTGAGTATATTCCACCTCAACTTATAAACCATTCCAAGAACAGTTTTGATGCATTAGACATCAATGACTAAAGACCAAGGGAGTTGTGGGATGACATCAAGAACATCATACATGTAGAAAGTAAAGGGTCATCAAAAAGGAAAAAAGAAAAGAACTAAGTGGATGTCCTAAGAGACTCTGAAATTTGATCTTGCGTGTAGACAAGCTAAAGTGACTGGAAGAAATGATGAAGTAAAATCTCTGAACAGAACATTTCAAAGGGCAGTAGTCAAAGAAAAAGTCAAATATTATAGTGAATTGGAACACCCACACTTGCAGATAAT
>NW_006408627.1:8222068-8224377 GCF_000296735.1 Chrysochloris asiatica
GGGTGCCTCAGTGTCTCTTGCTCTACCAACTGAGCAGGATGTTGATTGTAAGATTGTTTCTTTCAGGGGCCTCAGTGTCTACTAAGCAGGATGTAATCTTAAACTTGAAAAGCTTTTAGCTGATGTGGCTTTTCCTATTGGTGAGACTTAGGATGTAAAAAGCAATTATTCTAACTTTACATGATTAAATTTAGTGTGAGAGTGTCTAAATGTAATTTTAATTTTTACTATAATTATTGAAAAATTCTACTAAAAACTTCTATAATAAAATCAGGAAAAATCAAAAATAAACTATTCAAAAAAAGAAAAAACAGAAACTACAAGGCCCTTGCATTAGGTTCCCCTTGGGGCTTTGCCAACCAAGGAGACACTCATTGTCGCTTTGCTAAACAATCAGCTTTTCATGCTTAGGGTCTCTCGTCGTTCCGCTCCGTGATGGCATGGCTTCCGACACCTTTGTCTCTCAGACTTTGGGTATGTTGTTAGGAAAGACAGAGTCCCTAGAGAGGACATCATGTTTGGAAATTCAAGGATTAGTATAAAAGAGGAAGACTCCCAAACAAAATGGAGTGACTTAATGGCAGCAACAATGAGCTCAAACAAAACAATGGTAAGGATGGCGCAGGACAGGGCAGTGTTTTGTTCTGTTGTATATTGAGTTGCTATGAATCAGAACCAACTAAAAGGCACCTAACAATAACAATTCATAATGAGAAGCTCAAGTTGCATATTCACTTATATTCCAAATACAGGTGTTCAGTCTTTATCAAGCTAAAAAATTTTTTCAAATGGAAAATAGTTGTCAGCAGAAGAGATCAAGTAGTACTCCAAAAACCTAGGAGTCTGCACTGTGAGCCCTGCCAGAGCTCTGTTTAACATTTCTGTCTGAAATAACTGCTTCATGCAATTGCGACTGATAAGTCCTAAATCCCAAGAGATCTAGACATGTTGTAAGCCTTTTGTTTCTTTTCTTGCTCCCACCTCCATGCAAAACTGGCAACCTTAGAGATTTTCCAGTAGTAGCAGAATGCTCATATGGGTTATATATCACAAATCCAAAAAAAAACTAACAAAATGTGGTGTTTCCTTCTTTGCAATGAGTCATGTAAGGTGAAGAAATTTTCTCTCATTTTGGAAAGAATATTGCACCATATCCTAAACCACTGGATACCTAGAAACGTCACCTATTTGGCAGGCCCTTGAAATTAGCATGGTTTCTCCCATGTCCTTTGTTCCAGGTATGCAGCTGAAGGCATGACAGTGCCTGATTGTTCCTGCTTATGAGATACAATTAGCATAATTTCATGAATGTATTGTTCATACATTCATAATTTCATTCATGACTATAAATTTCATTCATGTATTCATAATTTCATGAATAATTTCATTCATGACTATAAATTTCATTCATGTATTCATAATTTCATGAATAATTTCATTCATGACTATAAAGTTCTGTAGGATATCAAGATGAGAAATTCCCTGCAAACCATATTGTGACAGAAGTAAAGTGAGTTGACATGTTGTTAGCTGCCATAAAGTCAGCCCTCAACTCATGGCAAGCCTATACACAATGGATCAGACCATTGTGATCCATCAGGTTTTCATTGGCTGATTTTCGTAAGGCTGATCCCCTTCTTTCTACTCTGTCTTAGTCTAGAGGCCCCACTGAAACCTGTTCACATCACAGTAGCACACAAGCCTCCACTGACAGATATGAGGGTGCTGCATATGATGTACTCTGGCCACTAGTTGAACCTGGGTCTTCTGCCTGGAGGCAAGACTTCTACCACGGAAATGCCTGTCTTATCAGTTGACATTGTTGAAATTATTAAATACGATTGATTTAGCTTCCATTCGTACCCCTGTATAGGATTTCTGAAGAGTAGGTGAGGGGTTTGAACCACTGACCTTATAGTAAGCAAACCAGTGCTTACCCAACAGCACCACTCCAGAACTCCATCAATTCCCATGTTGTAATTATGTGCTGTCAAGTTGGTTCCAACACATAGCAACCATCTATAGGGTCTCAAAGAGCGGCTGGTGAGCTTGAACCATGGACCTTGCAGTTCAAACTGACTTTGCAGTCCAGCCTATTAACCCGCAGCACCACACCAGGACTCCATCAATTCACAAAGGTAGTCCATAAATAAGTAGATAAAGTATTCTACTAATCCTGCTATTTAAAAGTAAAATACTTGTCCCTTCTCCCTGGTGTTTTGTGCTGAGATTGTGGGTTCCAAGTTTGGAACACTCATTTATTATTTAAGTATTAAAAAAAGAAAAAGAAAAAGAAAAGAACTATATGT
>NW_006408627.1:8226019-8238678 GCF_000296735.1 Chrysochloris asiatica
ACCCCAAGGTTGGTGGTTCAAACCCACCAGTCGTTCCTTGGAAGCCTTATACAGGGTCGCTATAAGTCACTACCAACTCAACAGCACTTTACAAGAGAGTCAGAATAAATAGATTTTCCTAGTGATGACTGACTGGGAATTTGAGGCTGAAAGGGTGGTCTCATCCTAGGAGAGTTGGATTTCTTGAGTTATAAGAGTATGATTAGGTTACAGTTTCCTTAAGAAACAGAGTTCTGCATCTTGTTCTGTGCAGCACGCTTGGAAACTGCCAAAACTCTGAGTGTAATGTCAGCATGGAACTAGAACAAAACCACTAAGCAACCTTACCTCGTTATGAAGTTTCTGGTGGTCAAGTTCAGCACATAGAGCCTGCGAAGTGACCCACCTTATAAAGGTCATAAGAGCTGGAACAGTTAGCATTCCAGTGATAACCAGAATAGACCAAAAACAGAAGTGAGCTTGTATCAGGATAGAGAAAGAAATGTCCATCAACATTTGTTGGATCTGATGTCCCGTTACCCAGGCAGCCTGCACTTAAGCCTAAATTACATTTATCTAAAGGAGCTCTGGTAGCATAGTGGTTACGAATCAGGCTGCTAACCTCAAGGTCGGCAGTTCAAAACTACCAGCTGTTCCATGGGAGAAAGATGAGGCTTTCTGCTCCTGTAAAGATTTACAGTCTTGGAAACCCTGTACAGGGTCGCTACTCGGAACCAACGCCATGGTACTTAACAACAACAACAACATTAGGACCCTTATAGGCACTTCCCCCCACCCTTTGGTGTGTATATTTATAAAACCCTTTGAAGTCTTGATATACAAGTACATAGAAAGAATTCTAACCATATATTAACAATAGATGCGAATCTATGGACGATAATGCAGGAATTACCTTTGGAGACTGAGCTTAAACAAAAGAACTTCTCTACAGTACTCTTGCTAGCAAGTGCAATATGTTGCAGGCTGTTGGACATTCTTTTCTTTTGTCAGTAGCTGCTGGTTGGTTTCTGTGGGGATATTAGTCAGGGACACCTGGTTTCTGCTTCATCTACATGAATGGCCTTGCTGATCTAATTTTTGTTCCGCAGCCACAATTACCCTTTTGTTACCCTCCGGTAGCATAGTGGTTATGAATTGGGCTGCAAACCTTAAGGTCAGCAGATCGAAACTACCAGCCACTCCGCAGAAGAAAGACGAAGCTTTCTGCTCCCGCAAAGATTTTCAGCCTCAGAAACCCTGTACAGTGTCGCTATGGGTCGGAACCGACTCGACAGCACGTAACAACAACAACAATATGTCAGTTAAGGAGCTCTGGCAGCATAGTGGTTACGAATCAGGCTGCGAACCTCAAGGTCAGCAGTTTGAAACTACCAGCCATTCGAGGGAGAAAGATGAGGCTTTCTGCTCCCGTAAAGATTTACAGCCTCGGAAACCCTGTACAGGGTCACTATGAGTCAGAACCGACTCCACGGCACTTAACAACAACAACATGTCAGTTAGTCTTTTCATACTGCCTCCTCTAAAGTCTTTTTTATAATGCCTTAACAGTCATTCCAATTTTAAGTATTGTTTAAAAGGTGCTACTTTTTGGAAAATGCATTTAAAGAAATTGCTGTCTCACTCTGTTCCACCCGTGCATCTGATATTTTTGTTAGGTACCATCGACAACCTTATTCACAGAAGAACAAATCACAGCCCAGTCCTGCGCCAACCTCACTTGAGCCCATTGCGGCTACCAATCCATCCTGTTGGGGGTCTTCCTCTTCTTCATGATCCTCCACTTTACCAAACATGATATCCTTCTCCAGGGACTGGTCTCCCCTGATAATATGTCCGAAATATGAGAGTTGAAGTCTGAGCATCCTGGCTCCTAAGGGGCATTCTGGCTATACTTCTTCCAACACAGATTTGTGTGTTCTTTTGGCAATCCATGACTCTTTTAGTGTTCTTCTTCATATCATAGCTCACTCCTACAGCCAAACAGACAGAAGAGTGGGTGGATACACCTGATAGGAAGTCAATAAAATATTATTTGAACAAGAATAAAATTATAATTCTCGGGGTGATGTTTTCACATGTTATTTTTTCATATTTATTTATAAACCCTTGCTGTAAAAATAGTGCAGCTCACCAGCAGCTCTTAATTAACTGCAGGCTTTCTCAACACACTTTGTAGAAGTCAAGCAATGTGCCCAAGGTCTGTGGCTTTCTACATTACTCTAACCCAGAACAAAGAAATCATTCTCTGCTTGCCTCTTCACAGTTGTATAATGACCTAAAAACTATCAGGAGAATTTTCCTTTGCCTAGAGTTGGAAGCTATGTTTATACTGAATTTCTTTTTCAAAAAAAGCTCCCAGACATTACATCTTTTTGACAAATTCAATTGTTCCTCTCTAGTTAGCAAAAAAAAAAAAAAAAAAAATGGCACCAAACTTGATAGCTGTTATACTTGAAATCAATCTGTCCACATTCTGTTTTTAAGAGTTGAAAATGTTATAAATCTGTAGAGTTTTTCTTACTTTACACTAATGTACAGGCATTAAAAAAAAAATCAAAATTTTTTTTCTATAAAATGTATTTTTAAGTAGTTCTGCCTGATACTAAAAGGAATACAAGAAAACTTATGCAAAGAAGTAGTCAACAAGCTATGCCGACCATTAAAAATGAAGATCAGGCATCAGGCTCAATCTGTGGTACATGCTAGGCTAAAGGGAATGGGAAAGAGTGAAAATGTCAAAAAATGTCTCTGTAAACACACCGTTTCTATAATTTACTTCCATTTGTTTTCAGTTTTCCATTTGTGGGCTAATAATTATGTAATAGGATTTGGATACATCCTTCACCAAAATGACCAGTGAAGGTTTTCCCATCAACATAAACTCATATGTCAGACAGCAGGAACTTCTACATCTTATAGTTGTACACTCTTCAAAAATGTAAAATAATAATTTTTAAAACCTTTTAGAACATTATACTCTGGTAACAAATGTTTGAGACACTTGGAAACAGTGTTCTCTGAGGTATTTTCCAGAAAAACTAGAAGGCTAGTTGGGGATTCCCCAAGGAGGAGTTGGTTTCTCAATACATTTACAAGTTTTGCAAAGAGTGAATAGCCTAGCTTGTACTCTGTCTGAGACATCAAAGTGTAATTGTAGTTGTTGTTAGGTGCTGTCTGGTCAGTTCTGACTCATAGGAACCGTATACACAAGAGAACAAAATGCTTCCTGATCCTGCACCATTCTCACTATTGTTGCTACACTTTAAACCACTGCTGTGGCCACTGTTTCAATCCATCTCTTTGGGACTCTTCTTCTTTTTCTCTGACCCTCTGTTTACCAAGCATGATGCTCCTCACCGGGGATCAATCCCACCTGATAACATGTCCAAAGTATGAAAAACAAAGTTTTGCCATTCTCACTTCTAATGACTGTACTTCTACCAAAACTGATTTGTTTATACTTCCAGCAGCTCAAGGTTAGTTCTGAATTGATGATATTATTAAGTTCCTATGACTAATGTAACAAACTCACTCCCATCAAGTTGATTACAATCCATAGTAACCCTGTAGGACAAAATAGAATTGCTTCAGAGAGTTTGTATCATTTCACCATATTTTTTCAAACTGTATGCTGAGAAAATAACCTGAGAAGCTACACTATATGGAGAAGAATCTGGCATCAAGATTACAAGAGGGCTCATTAACATCTGTAACATGCAGATGACACAAAATTGCTTTCTGAAAGTGAAAAGGATTTGAAGCACTTACTGATGAAGATCAAAGACTACAGCAAGTATTTCAACTAAATGCAAGGAAACCAAAATCTTCACAACTGGATCAATAAAAAATATCATGATAAGCAGGGAAAAGATTGAAATGGTCAAGCGTTTATTCTTTCTTGGGATCCACAATCAATGCCCATGAAAATAGCAGTTAAGAAATCAAACAACACACTGCATTGGATAAATCTGCTGCAAAAGGCCTCTTTAAAGTGTTAAAAAGCAAAGATGTCACCTTGAGGATTAAGTGTCCCTGACCCAAGCCCAAGTCTTTTCAATTGCCTCATATACACAGGAAAGCAGGACAGTGAATAAGGAAGACTGGAGAAGAATTGACAATTTAAATTATTCTGTTGGCAATGAATATTGAATATACCTTGAATTACTAGAAGAATGAATAAATCTATCTTGGAAGAAGTGTAACCAGAATGTTCCTTAGAAGTCACATACTTAGGACATTTTATTAGGAGTCAGTCTCTAGAGAAGGATGTCATGTTTGGCAAATTAAGAGGGTCACTGAAAAAGAGGAAGATGTCAATGAGGTGGATTAACATAATGGGCTCAAACATTGGAACAATTGTGAGGTGGCTCAGGACCAGGCTTTGATTCATTTTGTTGTACGTAGGGTTGCTATGAAAAAGAACAAACTAGACAACCCCTAGCAACAAGAATAATACTGCACCAAAATACCAAAAATTGAGCGACTTATAAAAATAAAAATTTATTATCTCACAATTCTGTAGACTTGTAGTATGAGCTGAGGATGCTGATAAGGACATATTCCTTCTGAAAACTCTAGAGGAAGCGCCTTTCTTGTCTCTCCTGGCTTCTGGAAACTCCAGTTATTCCTTGGTGTGCAGATGCAACTTCATTTGTCCAGCTTTCCTCTGTCTGTCTCTATGTTTGTATTCCTCTTGTATAAGTACACCACTCATATTAGCTTAATAGGACATAGAGATAGAGACTCAGAGGAAAGATGAAGGAAGGAAGAATGCAAGAGATATTGCTCTTCCTGTAAACACAGTGTGTTTCCCTTAACCCAGGACCACTTATTGTACACTGTTCTTAGGTAGGAACCAGGTTAAGATTCTAGAGATGGTACCCTAAAGAAAGATGAAGCGTTATCTCACCACTTTTACTTTGATGTTTGAGGGGATAATCTCCTCCATCAATCTGTTCATCAAGTTATCTCCTGCTTCCCCTTTCTGTCCCTTGTCTGATGTTCCCAGATGAGGTTAGGTGACCCTGAGACAGGCTCTCATAACATTGATTATGCTGGCACATGTTTATCAACCAGTGATCTGGAAGGCTCTACCTGATCTGTAGCATTTGCCAATTTTCATAAATACTTTGCATAATTAAAGACATTGCAATTGACATATGTTATATACTGATTCATTAATTCAAACCATATCTGATTTCTAGCTATCAATGTGATGCCAATAAACATAGTTGCGGAGAGATATTTAGTAGTACATCATCATAGAACAATCCTATTCTATACAGTGGATATAAATAATCTAAAGAGTTTAAACATTAATTGTTATAAAACAACCAGTGATTAGTTTATTACCTTCATTTTCAAGATAATTTATTTATGTAACTATATAATTTAATTTTAATAATGACTGTATAATTCCTGGAAATTTAATCATCAGCTCTCATGAAACACTAGGAGACAGCTCTAGCACACCAGTCCCCATAGCATCCTGAAGTTATGTTATAATAGCATTTGTTTCTGTTGTTCACGTCTTTGAATCTGTTCCAACACATGGCAGCCCCATGTGTGCATATTTGAACTACTCCATAGGTTTTCAAGGCTGTGATCTTTTGTAAACAAGTCATCAAGTCTTACTACCAATAAGTCTTTGGGTGGATTTGAATTGTCAACCTTTAAGTTAATAGCCCATGGACTCTAATACCAATTACTATAATTGATTTCAGTTGCTCATACAACTGTCTTTTCTGGTAGATTTTACTCCTGATGAGGACAGAAACCACCACTTATCTGTCATCTTGTTGTACTGCAGTGACTTGTGTGTTACCACAATGCTGGAAGCTATGCCACTGATTTTTTAAAAACCAGCAGGGGCACATGGTGCATAGGTTTCAACAGAGCTCTGAGACTAGGAAGAAGGAGACGTGGGCCACTTCTGAAAGGCTAGCCACTTAAAACCATATGAATAATAGTAGAAAATTATATGATATAGTGTAAGAAGATGACCTTCTTAGGCTGGAAGGTACTCAAAATATGACTGCGTAAGAGCTGCCTCTTCAAAGTACTGTTGATCTTAATTATGTGAATCAAAATTTTTT
This sequence comes from Chrysochloris asiatica, assembly GCF_000296735.1. NCBI lineage: Eukaryota > Metazoa > Chordata > Mammalia > Afrosoricida > Chrysochloridae > Chrysochloris > Chrysochloris asiatica. Next base: position 8,232,115 of record NW_006408627.1, read on the forward strand.
GGACCTTCATTTGCTGATGGGACACAACTCAAAGTGAAAAGAAACAACTACAAACATACATTAATAATTGGAATGTGCAATGTACAAAGTATGAATCTAACAAAATTAGAAGTCATCAAAAATAAAATGTAATGCATAAAGATCAATATCCTAGGCATTAGTGAATGGAAATGGACTAGTATTGGCCATTTTGAATGACAATTGTAATGCATACTATTCCGGAAACAATAAATTGGAGAGGAATGGTGTCACATCCTCAAAAAGAACATGTCAACATCTATCTTGAAGTACAATGCTGTCTGTGATAGAATATCCATATGCCTATAAGGAAAACCAATTAATACCACTGTTATTCAAATTTATGCACAAACCATTAAAGACAGTAATGAGGAAATTTAAGAATTCTACCAACTTCTTCAGTCAGAAATTGAACAAACATGCATTCAAGATTCATTGATAATTGCTGGTGATTGGAATATGAAATTTGGAAACAAGAGGAAGGATCCTAATTGGAAAATTGAGCCTTAGTGATAGAAATGATGCTGGAGATCACATGATAGGATATTGCAAGACTGATGATTTATTCACTGCAAATACCTTTTGCAACAACATGAAAGGCAGCTATACACATGGACCTCACCGGATGAAATATACAGAAATCAAATTGACTACATTTGTGGAAAGAGATGGTGGAAAGGCTCCATATCATCAGAAAAACAAGACCAGGGGCAGTCTGTGGGACACACCATCAATTGTTCATCTACAAGTGCAGAGTGCAGCTGAAGAAAATTAAAACTAGTTCACAAGAACCAAAATATGAATTTGGATATACCCCACCTGAATTTATAGATCATCTCAAGAACGGATTTGATGTATTAGACACTAATGACCAAAGATGAGACGAGTTGTGGGATGACATCAAGAATATCATACACAAAGAAAGCAAAAGGTCATTTTAAAAAGACAGGAAAAAAAGAAAAGACTGAAGTGGATGTCAGAAGAGACAATGAAACTTGCTCTTGAGAGTAGAGAAGCTAAAGTGACAGAAAGAAATCATGTAAAAGAGATGAGCAGAGAATTCCAAAACGTAGCTCAAGATGACAAAGTATTATAATAAAATGTCCCAAGACATAAAGTTAGAAAACCAAAAGAGAAGAACAAGTTTAGCATTTCTCAAGCTGAAAGAACTAAAGAAAAAATTCAAGCCTCAGGTTGCAATATTGAATAAATCTATAGACAAAAATATTGAGCGACTAATGAAACATCAAAAGAAGATGGAAAGAATACACTGAACCAAAAAGAATTTGTCAAATGTCACTAATTTCAGGAGATACCCAATGATCAAAAACCAATGGTATTGAAGAAAGAAATCCAAGCTGCATTGAAGGCACTGGTAAACAAAAACAAAAGCAAGACTCCAGGAATTGATTGTCAACTTAAATGTTTCAACAAACTAATGTAGCACTGGAGGGGCTTGCTTGTCTATGCCAAGAAATTAGACAAGATAGTTACCTGGCCTATTTATTGGAAAACACACAGATTTGCTCCCATTCCAAAGAAAGGTTACACAACACAATAAGCAAACCATCTAATTATATCATTAATATCACATGCAAGCAAAATTTTGCTGAAAATAATCCAAAAATGATTGCAGTTATACATTGACCAGGGGCTGCCAAAAATGCAAACCATATTCAAAAGAGGACAGGAAACAAGGGTTATCATTGTCAGTGTCAAATAGATCCTGGCTGAAAGCAGATAATACCAGAAAGATGGTTAATTGTGCTTTATTGAACTATGCAAAGACATTCAGCTAAGTGGATCATAACAAACTATGGATACCATTGAGAAGAATGGATATTCCAGAACACTTCATTATGCTCATGAGGTACCTGTACATTGACCAAGAGGCGGTCATTCAAGCAAAGAGGGGATACTGAATGGTTTAAAATCAGGAAAGCGTTGCCCCAGGATTGTATACTTTCATCAAACTTATTTAATCTGTATGACCAGCAACTAATTCAAGAAGCTAGATTATGAAGAAGAACATGGCATGAAGAAGAACATGGTATCAGGACTGGAGAAAGACTCATTCAAAATCTACGATACATAAATGACACAACCTTACTTGAAATTCTTATTGACAAAGATCAAAGGATACAACCTTCTGTATGGATTATATCTCAATGTAAAAAAAAAAAAAAATCCTCACAACTGGACCAGGAAATAACACCATGACAAATCAAGAAAAAAAATGTTGTCAAAGACTTCATTTTGCTTAGCTCCACAATCAATGCTCATGAAATCAGTAGTCAAGAGATCCATCAGCATATTGCATTGGGCAAATCTGTAGCGAAAGACCTCTCTGAAGTATTAAAAAGCAAAGATGCACCTGACCTTAGCTATGGCATTTTCCATGGCCTCATATGCATATAAAGGTTGGGCAATGAATAAAGAAGACCATAAAAGATTTGATGCATTTGAAATATGGTGCTGGAAAATAATGTTGAGCATAACTTGGACTTCCAGAAGAACAAACAAATCCATCTTGAAATAAATACAATCAGAATGCTCCTTGGAAGTGAGGATGCTGAGACTGTCTCTCATACTTTGGTCATGTTGTTAAGAAGGACCAGTCAATGGAGAAGCAAATCATGCTTGGAAATGTGGAGGGTCAGAAAAAAGAGGAAAGGCCTTGATGAGATGGATTGGCACAATGGCAACAACAATGGGCTCAAATATAACAGCAATTGTGAGGATGGCCCAGGACTAACCAGTGTTTCATTCTGTTCTACATAGGGTTGTTATGAGTCAGAATGTAACAATAATTAATAACATGATGAGTAAAGACTCCTTATACTTTGCTAGTGAGTTATCATGGTCTGACACATGTTGATGTTGTCAAGTGCTACTGAGTGACTTCTGACTCATAGAGACCTATCATAGTGTTTTTGAGATGCATCTGGTGGGTTTGAACTGCTGACTTTGTTGTTAGCAGTCTGGTGCTTGTCATACAGAACCACTCCAGGACTCAAGTCCAATACATAGTGTTACGGAAATTTTGTTGTGTAGACAAATAAACAAAGCTGAAGATCACTTTGAGCACCAGCTATTAGAAGCCAGTCTCCCAGTCACTGCCCAGTATGCTACCAGATGTACTATATGCATTTTATGTAAAAGAATCATGTAAGGATCACCTAACAGTTTCACCGAATGAAGAAAACTGTAACATAATGGAATATAGACATAGACATTACAGTTTAGATGTGTTTTCCTGACTCATTCATACATTCAACAAAAATCACTGAGTGTCTACTATCTCCAGCTACCCATCATCTTTATCCATGAGACAAAAGAGGTACTATAGAGGCAGATCATGTAGAGACTTCAAGATTAAGATGAGGATTTGGTACAGTGTTTTGTGTGAGGTGCTGTTAAATAGTCAGGAATCAGTTTACAATCCTTCACCTAAGCAGTACCACGATGTGTTTGTTTGTGGTTGCATGTGTATGTGAACTTTCATCAAAACCCTAGGAGCAATTCACACTCTGGGTGCTCTAAATGTTTGGAGAGCTATAAGCAGGAGTCCAGGTTCCTGGGTTGCTTTCAACAAGTACTTCAAAGATCACTGGCTAATTCTCCTCCAAGAGTTTACAAAACAACATTGTTATTGTTGTTGTTATTTGGTGTCATCCAGTTGGTACTGACTCATAGTGATCATATGCACAAGAGAACGAAACACTGCCTGGACCTGTAACAACCTCACAATCATTACTACACCTGAGCCCAGTGCTGCTGCCACTGTGTCAATCCATCTTGTTGGGGGTCTTCCTTTTTTCTCCAACCCTCCAGTTTACCAAACATGATATCCTTCTCTAGTGACTGGTCCCTCCTGACAATATGCCCAAGGTAGAGAGACAAAGTCTGACCATCCTGGCTTGCAAGGGGCCTTGTGGCTGTATTTCTTCCAACACAGATCTGGTTGTTCTTTTGGCAGTCCATGGCACTTTCAATATTCTCCTCCAACACCATAACTCAAAAGCACCAATTCTTCTGTGGTCTTCCTTATTCACTGTCCAACTTGCACATGCATATGAGGTTATTGAAAATACCATAACTTGGGTCAGGCGCACCTTAGTCCTCAAACTGACATCACTGTTCTTCAACACTTTAAAATAACATTGGGGATGTTAAAAATAATCGTTCATTGGTACAAATAGTAATCGTTCATAAATCTAATTGGCTAGAAAGTCTGTATAAGTACTAGTGCCTTTGCATTAAAAAAAGTGTAGGCCCCAAAGACTAACATCCACAGAGCAGGGCTTTTGATCTAGGGGTCCATTAGTCCTGGGTCTGTCTCCCCACTCTCTACTGTCATGGACTTAATAATAATAGACTCATTCATTTTATCTTACTAGGAGATTGGCTGAATCTACATTTGACTGACTTCCTTAGAATGAATCTTATGGAGTAACAAAAGGACAAAGGACTAGACCAGACTGAATAGTGCTTTTATGCTGGTTTGCTAATAATTGTTTGTACCTGAGGCAGAATTGACTCTGTTGCTTCTTGCGTTGCAGCATACTGCTTGAGACTGGAGGCTGTGAGGAAGAAGACATAGAGCACTCATTTGTCTCTGTGAGTGACAAAATGCTTGGAAAGCATTAAAAGGATTATTTTTATAGAATAGTAACATGTTCAGACCTTTATTTTAAATCCCCCTTTAATTTGTTCTTGTTGCTAAATGCTGTCAAGTACATTCTGACTCATAGTGATCCTGGATAGGGTTTCCAACTGCAGCAGAATGTTTAATCTTTCTCCTGCAGATTGACTGTGGGGCTTGAACCACTGACCTTGTGGTTCAGAGTCCAATGCTTATTCTATGGAGCCACTGTGCTCCCCCCACCACACCACTTTAGTTTAACGGGTATTAATTTTTGAGGAATTTGAAATATCCAGTTGTAGTCTTCAAGCATTCCTGTATAATAGAAATGCAGTAAATATCCTCTTCTGAGGTAAAACGTTAGCCAATGAACAACATCAAAATACTAGTGATTATACTTTACTATATGAGTGATGGATTCCTGGTGTGGCACTGTAGGATCAGCACTGGACTGCGAGCCACAAGGTTGGCAGTTCAAACCGACCAGCTGCTCCTCGGAAACCCTATGCAGTGTCACTATGAGTCAGAACTGACTCGATGGCACTTACTAACAATATGAGTGATGGGTACTCAGCAAAAGGCTCAACTGAGCCCTAATCCCTTTAAAAACTAAAAACATTTTACAATTTAGTGCTATCCTGTGAGCAAACTTAAGATTTTCTCAGTATGGAGTTATTATTTCACATTATACAGAGAACTCTTTCTTGTCACTAGGAACGTACAATGTGAAAAAAGCAGAATGTTCCATTACTACTATTGCAAAACAAATACTAACTGTTAAAACAGTAACACTCAGTGATTTTACATTCATAGAATCTTTGGGTCAGGAACTCAGGAAGGTCTCTGCTAGGTAGTTCCAGTTTGGGGTCTCTTAAGGGATTGCAGACAAATGATTGAAGTTGGTGTCATGGAGACAGGCAGCTGGGTAATGTCCAGTCATAGTTATTTCTCTATATTTCTTTTTCTAGGTCTCTCTCTTCCTCTCTCTTCAGTTAGTTTCAAGGCCACTTCATGTGTTCACTCTGAATAGGCTAGTTTGCTCTTCCTTACAGAACGGTGACTTCAGCGCAGATAGACCCTTACGTGGTAGCTGACTTCTTTCTGAGTAAGTATCTCAAAAGAACATGACATGATGACAGCAGAGAAAATGCAGAGTACCTCAGGCCAAAAAGTGACCTAGAATTTTTCTCCTCTTCTCTGTACCGTTCCCTATCTTTTGTTAAATAAGCCACTAAGAAGTAGGTGACCTAGGCTGCTCCTAATTCATGTGCCATCTCTCGGTGACTTAGAAAAGGACATACCTTGCCACAGCAGAGCAGCCTTGTATCAGGTTCAGCGTGGATTTCAGACCCTTGTTGTCGCTTCAGCCAGGCATATACTGTTGTGTGACAAACAACTTCTCCAGAAGTCCATGACAGGCCGGTAGGTGGCTATCTAATCAAAGTGCTTTCCTGACTTCTATTCTGTGCACTTATGTTACCGTCCCCCAAACATCAGCAATTCATTAAAACCACTAAAATGCAATGGTGAGAAATGGTATGTGATTTGTGACAGATATTTGCTACTCATTTGTCAAAATCCAACTGTGCATGAGGAACAGTTAGTGGGACGGTTGTTGTTGTTTAGTGCTGTCAAGTCGGTTCCGACCCATAACAACACTGTATAGGGTTTCTGAGGAGCAGCTGGCGAGCTTGAACTGCTGACCTTGCAGTTCAAACGGCTTTGCAGTCTGACGCATTAACCCACAGCGTGCTATGAATATAAAGCATGGTATTTTATAAAGTTCCATATTCTACTGACAGCCAGCTATGTGAATTATTTCATAAAAATGTGGTATGCCTGTTTCATTCTGATGCATTTCTAAAAAAAATGATACAGAGGCATAAATTCAAGGTTTATAA
>NW_006408627.1:8238868-8240541 GCF_000296735.1 Chrysochloris asiatica
ATGTCATCAAGTGGAATTGAACCCTAGAAGACATACAAACCCCCATAGGGTTTCCTAAGATGCAATCTTCACAGGATCAGATTGCTAGGTATTTTCCCCTATCAAATGACTGGTGGTTTCAAACTGCTAATCTTTTGGTTAGCAGCCAAGTGCTTAAGCATTGAGTCATCAGGATTCCTCAGAGAGGACTTACACAACCTCCTTTGATGGAAGGCATGTCAATTTCACATTGTAAAAGAGTCAAATGTAAGGGTATGTATAAATGCAAGAATGGGATGAGCACTAATGCTTCATTGGAATATATATTATGAAACACAGAAATACAATATAAATATGCACACACATACATGGCAACATTGTTGATAATGCATTTCAGGAATAATCACAATGATTAACATCCATTAAGCTTATACCATGTTCCTGGCACATGCCTCATCCTATTTAATCTTTTTAAAATCTTCTGTGGGTTCTTGCTGTAGTTAAGTACCATTGAGTCTCTTTAGATTCATAGCAATACCATGTGACAGAATATAACTTGCCCATAGAGTTCCCTAGGCTATCATCTTAATGGAAACTGATTTCCAGGTGTTGCTTCCTCAGAGCAGATGGTAGGTTGGAACCACCAACCACACAGTTAGCAGAAAAGTGCTTAACCATTGTACCATTAGGACTCCTTCTATTGTTAGGTGCTGTCTAGTCAGTTCCAGCTCATAACAACCCTATTCACAACAAAACAAAACATTACCTTGTTCTGCACCTTCACTGCAACTGGTAAGTTTGTCCTTATTGCTTCTGACACTGTGTCAATCCATCTTGTTGGGGATCTTCCTCTTTTTCTCTGACCCTCTACTGTTCCAAACACGATGCCCTTCTCCCCTGACTGGTCTATGAGGCTGTTATTGTTGCTGTTAAGTGTCGATGAGTCAGTTCCAACTCATAGTGACCCTGCATAGGGTTTCCAAAAAGTGACTGGTGAGCTTGAACCACTGACCTTGTGGTTCACACTGACCTTGTAGTCCAGCACATTAACCCGCACTACTAGTTTCTCGATCCTCCAGAAAAGAAAACTGGGTTTCAGACAGTTTAAAGTAACTTATAGTGAGAAGCTCCAGCCAACTCATGTTGTTGTTAGTGCCATCAAGTCATTTCTGACTCACAGCAACCTGTACAGATTTTCCAAGGAGCAACTGGTAGGTTTGAGCCAAAAACCTTATGTTGTTGTTGCTATGTGCTGTGGAGTTGGTTCGGACTCATAGTGACCCTGTGCAGGGTTTCTGAGGCTGTAAATCTTTACAGGAACAGAAAGCCTCATCTTTCTCCCGCGGAACAGCTGGTAATTTCGAACTGCTGAACTCAAGGTTTGCAGCTCGATTTGTAACCACTGCTTATCCTATAGCACCACACCACGACTCCTCAACCAACTCCAATAGTCATTTATTTAAAATGATAAAATTATAATAAACAAAAATATATAGAAAAAGACTCAACTGGGGAATGGAAGATTTCTGCCTTGCATAATTAAAAAAGCATAAATAACAAGAAAAATAATTTCAGATTTTTTTTCTGTCTTGTTTTAATAAAGCAATGCCCAGATACATTGATAATTATCCAATGTCATTGCTATCTACATACACAGGCAGGTATAACAATAATTAGCATTTAGAATGATGACT
>NW_006408627.1:8241790-8242882 GCF_000296735.1 Chrysochloris asiatica
GTCAGAGAAAAAGAGGAAGACCCCCAGCAAGATGGATTGGCCAAGAGGCAGCATTGATGGACTCAAGCGTGGCAACAGTAGTGAGGTTGACCCAGGATTGGGCAGTGTTTCATTCTGCTGTGTGTAGGGTCACTATGAGTCGGTACTGACTTGATGGCACCTAACAACAACAAATGTCTATATGTTATTTGACTCCCCTAGTTCTTACCAAAAGTTCTATGTAAGTAATTAATCATTATAGCATTTGATATCTAAAATTTTTGAAACACACATTAATTTGAATGGAACAGCCATGTGGAGTGAGAATGTTTTTAAGACTTAGGGTTTTGTAGTAGAAAAAAAATCAGGGAAATATCTTTGTTCAGGAATTACTTTTAGTATTTGATTAATGACAACATTATTAAGGTTAATATTAATGTGAAAATACAATCAAGGGCAATATTTACATGGTCACCAAATATATATGGGTCACTCTGGTCACCCAGAGGAGATATATCATCTCATTAGCAGAGCTCCTGATCCTTATTCAAGCATAACTAAATGGATTCTCATTAGTTCATACTTTATCATTATTTTATGTGTTAACACAATACATTATCAATTATCAAGTTCAAATCATTACTATGCCACATACACACAGTACAATCATGGGCAAGTTACTCAAAATTTCTATGCCTCCATTTCTCATCTGTACTATGGGAATAATAATGTATTTCTCTTAGAGTTGTTAGGATAATTTCAGAATTTAATAAAAGTGAACTGCTAATTGTGTTTTTGTCTCTCTTCTCCACTATGGTGACTTAAGAAAAAAAAGATACTAAGAAAAAAAAAAAAGAATCCTTACAAAACAGCTCAGACACTGTCTTAGTTTCTTCGTGCTACCATAACAGATATAGTTGTATTCTTTCATCATATTTACTCAACCTGTATGCTGAGCAAATAATCCAAGAAGCTGGGTTCTATGAAGAAAAACATGGCATCAGGATTGGAGGAAAACTCATTAACAACCTGTGATATGCAGATGATACAACCTTGCTTGCTGAAAGTGAAGAGGACTTAAAACACTTACTGATGAAGATCAAAGTGCACAGC
>NW_006408627.1:8252839-8254021 GCF_000296735.1 Chrysochloris asiatica
ATTTCTGATAAAAAAGACTTTAAGGTAAAATCCAGCATAAGATACAAAGAAGGACATTGTAACATGATTAAAGGGCCGATTGAACAAAACAATATAACTATAATAATTATCTATGCTCCCAATGAAAGAGTCTCAAAATACATAAATCAAACTCTAATAGATTTAAAATATATAGAGAGACAACTCTTCAATAACACTGGAAGATTTCAATACACCACTTTTGATAAAGGACAAAACAACTAGAAAGAAACTCAACAAAGACACAGAAGAACTAAATAACACAATCGACCATCTTGGCCTCCTAGACTTACACAGAGCACTCAACTCAACAGTAGCACTATACACACTTCTCCCAGTGCACATGGAACATTCTCCAGAATACACCATATGTTGGGCCACAAAACAAGCTTCAATAAATTTTAAAACATCAGATCATCTTTTCAGATCACAGTGCTATACAATTAGAAATCAGCAGCAGGAAGATCAAGGGGGGAATCCTATACAGGGAAATGGATTGACACCTTGCTTAAAAGCGACTGTGTGTTGCACTGTAGCATGCTAACCATAAGATCAATGCTTCAAAATCACCAGTCACTCCTTGGAAACACTATGCAGGATCTGTAGGGGTCAAACTCAACTCTATGGCACTTACCAACAGCAACAACATAGACCAAATAAAAAATAAGACAAAAAGCAAAGATGTCACTTTGAGTACCAAAACATATTTTCAATCACAAATAAAAAATAAAATATAAAGCAAAGATGTCGCTTTGAATACTAAGGTGCTCCTTACCCAAAACATGATATTTTTCATATGCATGCAAAGCTGGACATTGTATAAGAAAGACCAATAAAGAATTGATGCCTTTGAATTCTCATGCTGTAGAAGAATATTGAATAATCCACAAACTGCCAGAAGAACAAACAAATTAATTTTGAAACTACAACCAGGATCCTCCTTAGACACAAAAATGGTGAGCCTTGGCCTTTTGTACTTTGGACATCAAGTGGCACCAGTCCCTTGAGAAGCATATCATGCTTAGTAGATACTCAGAGAAAAGGAGGAAGATTGGCAATAAGGCAGATAGACACAGTAGCTGCAACAAAGAGTTCAACCATACAGTTGTTAGGATGACACAGAACCAGAAAATATTCTTTTCTGTTGTACATGGGACTACTATG
>NW_006408627.1:8254951-8257339 GCF_000296735.1 Chrysochloris asiatica
TCCAACACAGATCTGTTGGTTCTTTTGACAGCCCATGTTACTTTCAATATTCTCCTCCAACACCATAACTCAAAAGCATCAATTCTATCACCTTACTTATTCGCTATCCAGCTTTCGCATGCATATGAGGTTATTGAAAATACTATGATTTGGGTCAGGAGCACCTTAGTCCTCAAGCTGACATCTTTGCTCTTCAACACTTTAAAACAGACTTGTGCAGCAGATTTGTCTAATGCAATACACCGTTTGATTTCTTGATTGCTGCTTTCATGAGTGTTGATCCAAGAAAAATGAAGTCCTTGACAACTTCAATATTTTCTCAGTTGATAAGAATAATGTTTATTGGTCGAGTAGTGAGGATTTCTGTTTTCTTTACATTGAGTTGCAATCCATACCAGACTGTAGACTTTGATCTTCATCAGTAAATACTGATGAAGTAAAAATCCTCTTCACTTTCAGCAAGCAAGGTTGTATCATCTGCAGATCGCAGGTTGTTAATGAGTCTTCCTCCAATCCTGATACCACATTTTTCTTCATAGAAGCCAAATTCTTGGATTATTTGCTCAGCATAGAGGTTGAATAAGTATGGTGAAAGAATACAACCCTGTCGCACACCTTTCTTAATTTTAAACCATTCAGTGTTCCCATTTTTTGTTCAAACAACTGCTTCTTGGTCCAGGTACAGATTCCTCATGAATACAATTAAGTGTTCTGGAATACTCATACTACACAATGTTGTCTATAGCTTATTATGATCCACACAATTGAAAACCTTTGTGTAGTCAATAAAGCACAGGTAAACATCTTTATGATATTCTCTGCTTTCAGCCAAGATCCATCACACATCAGCAATGATATCCTTCATTCCACGGCCTCTTCTGAATCAGGCTTGAACCTCTGGAAGTTCTCTATCAATGTGTGCTTGCAGCCGTTTCTGTATTATCTTTAGGAAAATTTTACTCTCATGGGATATCAACGATATTGTCTGATGATTTCCACATTCCATTGAGTCACCTCTCTTGGTATGGGCACAAATACAGATCTCTTCCAATCAGTTGGCCAGATAGTTGTCTTCCAAATTTCTTGTCATAAATGAGTGAGTGCCTCCAGTGCCACCTCACTTTCTTGAAAATTTTCCATTTTATTCCATCATTTCCTGGTGCCTTGTTCTTTACTAATTCCTTCAATGCACCTTGGACTTCTTCCTTCAGTATCATTGGCTCTTGATCATATGCTACCTCTTGAAATGGTTGAACTATTTTCTTTTGGTACAGTGACTGTATTCCTTCCATCTTCTCTTGATGCTTTCTGCATCATTCAATAATTTGCCCAGAGAATCCTTTAATAATGGAAGTTGAGGCTTAAATTTTTTCTTCAGTTCCCCCAGCTTGAGAAATGCTGAATGTGTTCTTCCTTTTTGGTGTTCTGACTCCAGATCTTTGCACATTTTGTTGTAATATTTGGCTTTGTCTTCTTGAGCTGACCTTGGAAATTTTCTGTTGAGCTCTTGTACCTCCCATTTCTTCCTTTTGCTTTAGCATCTCTATGCTGGAGAGCAAGTTTCAGTGTCTATTCTGACATCCATTTTGATCTTTTCCTTCTTTCTTATCTTCTTAATGACTTTTCACTTTCTTCATGTATGATATTCTTGATGTCATCCCACAACTCTTCTGGTCTTCGGTCTTTAGTGTCTAGTGTATAAAATCTGTTCTTCAGATGATCTCTAAATTCAGGTGGGATATATTCAAGATCATATTTTGGCTATTGTGGACTTGACTAACCTAGACATTAGCGAGTTTAAATGGATCATTTTGAAAACTATGCTGGGTATGACAAATTGAAGAGGAATGGCATCACATTCATCATCATAAAGACCATTTCAAGATCTATCTTGAAGTACAACATTTTCTGGATAGGATGACATACTTACACCTACAAGGAAGAGCATTATTATTCAAATTTACACACCACCCACTAAAGCCAGAAATTATGAAATTGAAGAATTCTGTCCTGGTGTGGTGATATAGGATAAGCACTGGGCTGAAAGGTCAGTTTGAACTACAAAGTCAGTGGTTCAAACTCACCAGTGGCTCCTCAGAAACACTATTTAGGGTTGTTATAGGTTGACACCGACTTGCCAGCACTTAGCAACAACAACAAACCACATTCTTCAGTCTGAAATTGATCAAATATGCACTCAGGCTGCATTGATAATTATTGGAAACTGGAATACAAAGGTTGGTAACAAAGAGAAAGGAGTTGGAAAATATGGCCTTGGTAATAGAAATGATGCTGGAGATCATATGATAGAATTTGCAAGTCCAATGGCTTTTCATTGCAAATATCTTCTTTCAACAGCATCTTAGACACAAGGACCTCACTAAATGG
>NW_006408627.1:8258094-8273512 GCF_000296735.1 Chrysochloris asiatica
AACTGCCAACCTTGTGCTTCAAACCGACTTTGCAGTCCATCGCATTAACCCACAGCACCACACCAGGGCTCTATTTCAAGAGATAGTATATGATAAAGAATCGATGGTTGAAGAACTGAAGGATGGCATCCAAGGTGCCCTGAAGACATTGGAGAAAAATAAGGGTTCAGAAACTGATGAAATACAAATTGAAATCTTTCAATAAATTGAAGCAGCACTGGAGGTGCTTATTCATCTAACAACCACAACAACAACATTTCAGTACATAACATTTCAGTATTTTTAAAACACTCATAACTGTTTTAGTTAACATGTAAAGCAAATTACTTTGGAACAAGACTACTGCTGTTGACATTTTATCTTTTTCTAGCCAAGAAAAGAAGTGTTTCTACATAACAGGAATAGAATTGTACATTAATGGCCAGTTTTTGAAGACTTAATTTTTAAAATAATATTGAATCTTATGGTAATTGCTACTCCAAACACTTTCATTTAGGAGGCTCGAATACTGAATTTTAAAAATTCTTAGTATTTTCAGTTTCTGTTAAGCTTTCCAGGTGCAACTAAAGAACGAAGAAATTTATCAGGATTGAGATTTGGATTGTACCATTTACTCAATCCTGTATGGCAAAATGTGGACATATGAAAGCTTTTTAAGGTTTTCCATTTCCTAAGGCTATGCTTATGGGCAAGGCTCTTCCAATGAATAGACTGTCATTATTGGTTGGTTATAGTAGACCTTCCTAAACTTCTTTTTTTAACTTCTTAAACAGGGAGTTAAAGGTTTTGTTTCACAAAGCTAACGTCACATATTTGAAAACTCACTACATAAACAAGAACTAAAAATAACAGCCTGATACTCTATTCTTAGCTCCAAGATACTTTCCCAAATTATACACTGTAACAAGAAACAAACTATGTAAATTGTATTGTACAAAAGAGTATGCTTTTCATGATTTTCTAAAATAGGCAAACATAAAAATTTTCATATCAGTCATATTTGAATATATTTTTATATTTAGCACTATTAACACAATCCATTACTTTAATAAAATCATCATTGTGTGATTATGTAATATACTTATTTGTTCACTATTTTCAAATCAGCATTTCAATGAAAATTAAAACTCTTTGAAGAGAGAAGTGCTGTTTGGGTCACTGTAGGTTTTTTAACTGAATGAATGAATTCCTGAGTTACAGGTACAAGCTTCTGTATCATAATTTTTGTTCTAGAAAAATAACTTAATGGCATCATAATACAAAGATAACAAATACATATTTCTGCCACTTCATTACTATAAATCTTAATAGGGTAGTAGATTACCCACTTACTGCCTTTCTCTCTGGTTTGGGGTTTCTGTGATTTTCAAAATGATCATTTAACAAAAGGATACCCTAAAAACTCACTGCCTTCTTTCTGATTCTAATTCACAGTAACCCTACCGGACAGTGTAGAGCTATTCCTTAGGGTGTCCAAGATTGTTGCAAATCTTTATGGGAGTAGACAGACTCATCTTTCTCCTACAAAAGCAGCTGGTGAGTTTGAACAACATAACTGATGGGTTTGATCTTCCAATCTCATGGTTAATAGAACAATTATTAATCAGCTGCACCACCAAAGTTCTTTTGTTGTTGTTGATAGGTTCCATAGACTTGGTTCCAAATCATAGTGACCCTGCAGACAACAGAATGAAACACTGCCCTGTCCTACACCATTCTCATAATCATTGTTATGCTTCAGCCCATTGCTGCTGCCACTGTGCCAATCCATCTCATTGGGGGTCTTCCTCCTTTTCGTTGACCCTCCACTTTATCAAGCATAATTTCCTTCTACAAGGGCTGGTCCCTCCTGATAACATGTCTGAAGTATGAGAGATAAAGTCTCTCCATCCTGGCTTCAAAAGAACATTCTGGTTGTACTTCCAAAACAGATTTGAATCTGGTAGTTCATGATACTTTTAATATTCGTCTCCAATGCCATAACTCAAATGCATCAATTATTCTGCAGTCTTCCTTATTCACTGTCCAACTTTCACATGTATATGAGCCTATTTAAAATACCATGGCTTTGATCAAACATATCTTAGTCCTCAAACTGCTCTTGAACACTTTAAAGAGGTCTTGTGCTGGAGATTTGCCTCATGCAATACATCATTTGATTTCTTGACTGCTGCTTCCATGAGTGTTGATGGTGTATCCAAGAAAAATGAAGTCTTTGACAACTTCAATATTCTCTCCATTTATCATGTTATTTACTGGTCCAGCAGTAAGGACTTTTGTTTTCTTTGCATTGACAGGCAATTCATGCTGAAGGCTGCGGTCTTTGAATTTCATCAGTATTTGAAGTCCTCTTCAGTTTCAGCTAGCAAGGTTGTAACATCTGCATATTGTAGGTTGCTAATGAGTCTTCCTCCAATCTTCATATAACCAAGATTCTAGGATTATTTGTACAGCATACAAATTGAATGATATTATGAAAGAATACAACACTGGCACATACCTTGACTGATTTAAAAGCATTAGGGACCCTTGTTTTGTTTAAACTGCCTCTTAGTCTATATACACATCATGAGCACAATTAAGTGTTATGG
Organism: Chrysochloris asiatica; assembly: GCF_000296735.1. NCBI lineage: Eukaryota > Metazoa > Chordata > Mammalia > Afrosoricida > Chrysochloridae > Chrysochloris > Chrysochloris asiatica. The sequence continues at coordinate 8,260,686 of NW_006408627.1, forward strand.
AATACCCATTCTTCACAACTTTATCTATAGGTTATCATGATCTACATAGTCAAAAGCCTTTGCATAGTCAATAAAGCACAGATAAACATCCTTCTGATAGTCTCTACTTTCATTCAAGACCTATCTGACTTCAGCAATGGTATTGCTCACTCCATGTCCTCATCTGAATCCAGCTTGAATTGCTGGAAGTTCCCTGTCAATGTACATTGCAGCATTTTTAAATTATCTTTAGCAAAATTTTACTGGCATGTGATATTAGTGATATTAGCCAATGATTTTCATATTCCATTGGATCACCTCTCTTGAGAATGGCATAGATATGGATCTCTTCTAGTCAGCTGGCCAGGGCTTCTTACAAAGGGATAGATTATTCAAAAATAAATTACTACTTTGTATTGGATTTTAAGTGTGTTTTTAACTAAATAGAAGTTTCTTGAATTGATAACTACTATCTACAGTTTATCTTTCCTATAGTCAGTGTTAATGAACACTGCTGGTATCATAGTCCAATTGGTAACTGAAAGATTGACAGTTCACACCTACCCTTAGCTTACCGATCCAAGGCTGATGCTGGAGAAAGTCCTGATGATCTGCTCCTATAAAGAATAAAGCCTAGGAAACCCCATAAGGCAGTTTTATGAAATACCATAGAATAATTGATGCATTTGAGTGATGGTGTCGAGAAGAATATTAAAAGTACCATGTACTGCTAGAAGAACAAACAAATCTATGTTGGAAGAAGTACAACCAGAATATTGCTTGGAAGCCAGGATGATCAGACATAACTTATCATACTTCAGACATATTGTCAAGAGGGACCAGTCCCTAGAAAAAGATATCATGCTGGGAAAAGTGGAATGTCAGTGAAAAAGAGGAAGACCCCCAATGAGATGGATTGGCACAGTGACGGCAGCAATGAGCTCAAGCTTAACCACTATTGTGACGATGAACCAGGACTGGGCAGTATTTCGTTCTGTTGTACATACGGTTGCTACAAATCAGAATTGACTTGACAGCACCTAACAACAAAAACTTGGTTGCATTTATGTTAGCCTTAAGGAGCCCTGGTGACATAGTGGGTTAAGTATTGGGCTGATGCTAACAACAAAGACAGCAGTTCAAACCCACCAGGCACTTCAAGAGAGAAAGATGAGGCTGTGTGCTCCTGCAAAGAATTATAGCCTCAGAAACTCGAAGGAGGAATTCTACTCTAACCTACAGTGTCACGATGCGTCAGAATCGACAATATGGCAATGGGGTTGGGTGGGACCTTAGTCTTTGCTGAGCCCTCCATCCCTCTGTCTACAGTATGGCAGGAATAGGTCTACAGCAGTGTGGTAGCAATCTTGCTCACAATATTAATACATTGAGAAGAAGGACAAAAATCTGGGCTTTAAAGTCACTCACACATCTCCTTTCAGGTCCAAACACACAATGAATAGATGCTATCCTTGTTCTCACTTTCAGCCTTGTGCTTTTGTTTCTCATTCTGTGAATATTATTTATTTTTAAGTATTCTCTTCTATACACTGCATACTTCAGTGTGCATACTTTAGTATCTTTGGCACTGAACTATCTGAAAGCTAGAGTTGTTTCCAAATTTCAAAGATGAGGGATTGGTGTCAAACCAAGACCTATGGGGCATGAAGTGCCAGAGCAGTGAGTCAATGTGAATCAATGTATTCACAATGAAGAAGAGCTAAAAGGAAGACACTCCACTTCTCAGTGCTTATAAGCTCAAATTCGCAATGATCTACTTCTTATATTTTGTAGAAGATTCATATGACTGTGCCTCACACTAGCGTGTAAACTTATGCCAGCCAGATGAGTCAGTTGAGTTGACACCAATGTATCTGAATCAACAAGCATTAACTTTGTCTGGGTGGGAAACTTATCATCATAAATTTCCTGAAAGTACCTACATAGCTTTTTACACTTTGCTAACCATACACTTGTCATAATGTGATGGCTAGTATGTTGCTATGATACCGAAAGTTCTGCCACCCATATTTCAAATACCAGCAAGGTTACCCTTAATGTCTTCAGCAGAACTTCCAGATAAGACAGATTATAAGGAAAGGCCTAGTTATCTACTTCTGAAAATTAAGCAATAAAAACTTTATGAACCACTTGCTTTGGGCACATCATCAGGAGATACCAATCGCTAATGGAGAACCTCATGTTTGGTGAAACAGAAGGCCAATGTGGGCATCAGAGACCCTTGTTGAGTTAGACTAGCACAATAGCTGCAACAGTAGACTTGAATTATACTGGTGATTTTAAGAATGACACAGGACTAACCAGCATTGCTTTCTGTTGTACTTAAGGTTATCATGAGTCAGAGTCAACTCAGTGTTGGTTGACAACAAAAACACTGAATACATTTTTAAGTAGTTCAGTTTACCAGTTTTCAGCTAAGTCTTTTGTTTCCAGAGTTCTCATGTGTATGATCTTCATGGGCCCTTACTGTCACAAAACCATCATAGCAGGACTTAGTCAGTTTGGGCTATAAAATTGGTGTCCCAACCAAGATAGTGACAGAATGGATATCGACTCACAAATGCAGCTGCCAGACTTTATTGCTTGAGTGGTATGTGTTAATATGAAGACTGGGACCACCATCCATAGAAGGGAAGGAAAACAAACAAAAGGAAGAAGGAAGAAAAAGAAAGAAAAGCAATGAAGGAAAGTTTCTATCAGTTGGTTTCTAATTTTTAAAAGTTTCATTTGTACTACTCATGGAAAAAGTGATGTCTTACAACTAAGACATGTGTTTATTTCCCTAAACATTTCATTATTTTCCATCTGAAAAAAAAAAAAAGTCATTTGACTTCAGAAAGCTAAAACTGTAGGAAAAGACAGTGAGCATGAGCTGAATGTGAACCAAAGCTTCAAACCTAGTATTTCCCAATATACTGTTGCCCACCCAAGTGCAGTCACTTTATTTCTCTGAAGATTTCCCAAATCCAATTAACCTACTATCACATACAATCACATTTCTCTCTATGATTTATGCTCAGTATGGGCCTAGAAAAAGGAATCTCACATTTAAATATTTTTCTGGTTTTGTCCATTTGTCAAATCTCACAGCTGCCATTTTGTTTTTCTTGAAAGACAGAACCATTGAAAATCCATGGGCTTACCTAAAATATGTTTCCTGTGCTTTGAATTTAACACAAGCTCTATGAATATATAAAGATGACAATACTTAACCTTTGTTGAATGCTGACTAGGTTCCAAGTATTGGTTGTAAGCTTTATATGTGTGGACAGATTTAATCCTCTCAATAACATTCTAAGGCAGGTGCTTTTTCCAAGCCTATTTTACAAAGGAGACCCAGAGAGCATAAATGACTTGCTCAAGGTACCTCAATTAGGGAGTGACCAAGGCGACATTTGAACTGAGACAACCTAATAACAAAGCCCTTACTCTTCACCCTAATGCTATCTGTACAATAGTTCCCTGAGAGGCACTAATGGTTTACACTCATTACCAACCCAAATCGCCTCATATGCATGTGAAAGTTAGAGAGTGAATAAGGAAGACTGTAGAAGAATCAGTGCATTTGAATTATGGTGTTGGCAAAGAATATTTAAAGTACTGTGGTCTTCCAGAAAAAACAAACAAATCTGTCTTGGAAGAAGTTCATCCAGAATGCTTCTTAGAAGGAAGGGTGATGAAACTTCATTTGTTATACTTTGGACGTGTTGTCAGGAGGGACCAGTTCCTGGAGAAGGACATCGTGCTTGGGAAAGTGGAAGGTTAGTGAAAAGGAGGAAGACTCCCCTCCCCCCACCCCCGCCCCAACAGGATGGATGGAAACAGTGGCAGCAGCTATGGTTCAGATCCAACAATTGTGCAGTACTGGGTAATTTTGCTCTGTTGTGCATCGGGTCGCTACGAGTCAGAACCAATTCAATGGCACCTAACAACTGCAACACCAACCAAAGACTGAAAGTTCAAAACTCACCCAGTGATGCTAGGAACTCAGTGATACCATGAAAGACAACGCCTAGAAATCTACTTCCATAAAGATTACAGCCAAGAAAATGCGATGGATTTCAGTTCTAGTGTGTAACACATGGGTCACCATAATTCCACGGCCTCTAACAACCTACTGTATGGCAGTAGCACCTTGAGACATTTCAGAAAGACTCTATATTTCTTTAATGATGCCAGAAAACAGAGTAGAGCTGTGATTTATGCAAACATTGAATGGACATGTGATCTTGCCTAACAGACCAGCTAACAAGGTCTTTAGCTTATAAGTCTATTTCTGCAGTAAGTAATGTTACACTTAAAATAAACCAAGGCCCACACAATTGTTTTCCTTCCCTTCATCAGTTTTGTGTTATTACTGCCCATTAGTCAAAGCTCTTTGCTCTCACTATGAAATATTTTTCTCTCCTTTGCTGGAAAATAAAGAGTTCACTGAAAAGCTGTGATAATAAAAGTTTACCATGGATAAAACAAACACTATTTCCTGTATTTACTACAGTGTAATATATTCTCTGTCATCAGCTCAGAAGCAGCAGCAGTAGTGGTGACAAGGACGTCTAGAAGTGGGTTCACAAAAGACTTCAACACAGTATTTACATGATGTCCAAATCACTTAACTTTCATTCTATTCCACAGAACGTATCATGGACATTGTTAATGTCATATACTGTCAAGTTGGTTCCAATCCATAGCAACCCTGTATAGAGTTTCCAAGGAGTGGCTGGTGAGCTTGAAGTGCAAACCTTGAGGTTCAAACCAGCTTTGCAGTCCAGCTCACTAACCCACAGCACCACACCAGGACCCTATCATGGACATTAAGTAATGCATATCTATACTTGAAATGGTTTCTTTTCTTGGCTTGACATTAATTAAAATGGGGAGCAATTTAGAATAGAGGTAGCTCTGTAGGATAAGCACTGGACTACAAACAACAAGGTTGGTGGTGGTTCAAGCCCACCAGCTGCTTCATGGGAGAAAGATGAGACTATTCCCACAAAGATGTACAGCCTCAGAAACCCTATAGAGGGCTGCTATGAGTCAGAGCAGTCTTGACAGCACTTAACAACAACAACGTTTCATACCACTGCTCATCTGTCACGGAACCCTGGTAGTGTAATGGATTACAATCTGGGCTGCTAACTACAAGGTCAGTAGTTCAAATCTACCAGTTGTTCCAAAGGAAAAAGAGGAGAGTTTCTGTTCCCATAAGATTTACAGCCTGGGAAACCCAATACAGGGTCACTATGAGTCTGAATTGACTGGGTGGCACAAAATCATCACCACCATTCATCTGTCAGTTGGTTGTGCTCTACCTGCCAAACATTCTTTTGGAATCAACAGCTGTAAAAGATCTTGTCAAGTCACTAAGCCTTAAAATAGAGGAAGTGGTAGTGCTAAGAGGTACGTTGTTTCTTTTGAAATTCCCTAAGGAGAGTGTCATGTCATGGAGAAAGGAATTTGAATCATTAGTTCCTTCTATTCTCCTAAAAATGTTCCCTGTGTCAACCAATGTCAAACCAGCAGAGGAAACCATTCAAGTATAGGTTGTTGTTGTTGTTAAGTGCCATCAAGTTGATTCTCACCCATAGTGACCCTGTATAGGGTTTCCTAGGATCAGCTGGTGAGCTTGAACCACAAACCTTGCAGTTCAAATGACTTTGCAGTCTGACACATTAGCCCACAGCACCACACCAGGACTCCTAGGTACATGTTGCTTTATGTCCATGAAATAGCACATTGTGTGAAATAGGACATTATGTGATTTAGACAATATGAAAATATTGTATTAAAATCTTGTGGGAACCCACTTCCAGGCATCCTTAACACTGCTGCTGCCACCGTTGCTAAACTAATGGCAGAGAACAGAAGATTGGGTGCCAGCAGTGGCGATGGTTGAGAGGGTGGAAACAAGAGCTGAGCAAGAGGAAGCAAGTTGGGACGATGCAGAGTGAGTTCAACCTCCTGTTCTACCTGCCTGAGTAATAGAAGCAGTCAGAGCTCTGCAGCCCCCACCAACACCCCCCATCTACTCACTCAGTCTAAGAGTCTTTGCCCAGAGACTTATTGTCTGCTTCATCTGCCTGTATGCCACCCATGGTCCAGTGCTGCAAAAGTCTGGGTTGGGAACTTTAAAAGCCATTTGTTGTCATTATTAAGTGCCATCAAGTCAGTTGTAACTCATAGCAATCCTGTATAGGGTTTCTGAGGAGCAGCTGGTGAGCTTGAACTACCAACTTTGCGTTCCAAATTGACATTGCAGTCCATTGTATTAAACCACAGCACTTACCAGGACTCCTAATAAAATTAGGAGGAAATAATAAACAAAAGGAGAGCAGCTTTCCCCTTTAAAAAAAAAAAAAACAAAACCTTGTGGAACCATGGACATATATGTAGTCAGATGTTGTTAAGCACCAAATACCAGTACATATAATATAGCACAAGAATTGAACACAAATTATCGAATGCATGGGAGATGGAAGATAAGAGAAGCCTATAACTGCCCAGTCCTGTGTCATATGCTCACAAACAATCCTCCTCTTTGGGGATTTTCTCCTTTTTCATTGACCCTCTACTTCTTCCAAGATAGATTTGTTCAAATTATCAAATGCATGGGAGATGAAAGATAAGAGAAGCCTTGGTCTCTAATGAGCACTCTGGCTGCACTTCTTCCAACACAGATCTGTTGGTTCTTTTGACAGCCCATGGCACTTTCAGTATTCTCCTCCAACACCATAACTGGAAATGTAAAGGTAGATGTTTTGTAGCAAAGGGAGGGAAGCGATTAACTTTGCAGTCTAGGAGCAGAGGTCCCTGGGACCATCAAGGGATAAGACCGGAGATTGGAAGCCCACCCAGAGAAGCACTGATGCCTGAGATGGAGGCAGAGACGATGACGTGGAGAGATGGAGCATCTGGGGAGTTTGGACCCAGAGAGGAAGAAGGGCTGTGTGCTGACAACCAGGGGTGCAGGCTTGCGGGGTATACCCTATGGTAGGTGTATGATGCATGGAGGGGATTGTAACCATGGCAAGGAAATGATATACAATGGGATCAATGTGAAACTAATGTTCTCCCATGTAAACTGTCACATAACTCACAATAAAGCATTAAAACAGAGAGAGAGAGAGAGAGAGAGAGAGAGAGAGAGAAGCCTAGGAAAGAACATCAGGTAGCCACTACCATCTCTAAACCAGAAGACAGAGGGTGAGTCAAGGGTACTAGTCTGAGGGACCTGGGGCGACCAGGTGAACTCTGGAGCTATGGAGGCCTATCCAAGTACAGTAGGGACCATGAGGAAGATTCAGACAGTATCAGAGATGCTACTGTACGCAGACAGATTATGAGATTTAAATGCAAGTCTGTCACCATTGTCCTTCAAAGTCCAGACCAAATCCCAGCATCTCTAAGGCACAAATTGAATTCTTAAGAGACCAAGCTTGATGAGGCAACATATATGTTTGAAATCTCTCTAGAGGTTAAGACACCATAATTTTACTGTGTCTACCAACTCTGCATAAACAAAAATAAAGCTTAAACCCAAGTTCAATATGCTTTGGCACTGTCTAAAAGCAGAAAAAAAGCCACTTTTCTGATCCCAGACTCCACTTCCTCCCTGACCCAGACAAGTGGGTGTACCAGTTCTCCTGATATGCCATACATAATCTCTGCTACTGTTTCACTTGGAAGTCTGGCTAGCCTCCCAGCCAATTTATGATCCACAGACCAGAAGACCACTACAAGTTGGGGAATATCAATAAAATATACAGGAAAGGGCCCAAACTCCCAACCATAAACAGTTTCTAGTATAACTTACTGTTACCTCTAATTATGGTCATTCCATATTAGGAACCATGGTAAAGTGTTTTAAAATGCTTCAAATTTCCTAGCATTTGCCACCCACACAATATTTGAGTTGGTGAGAGGCAACTAACAGTAAAATTAATCTGCAAGCATACCTCTACCCTTGAGGAAAAGTCATCCAAGACCCAAAAGAAAATGACTTCAAATTCTCAAATTGTTGTTAGGTGCCATCGAGTAGGTACCGACTCATAGTGACCCTATGCACAACAGAACGAAACACTGCTCGGTCCTGGGCCAACCTCACAATTGTTGCCTCACTTGAGCCCATTGATGCTGCCACTTTGCCAAACCATCTCGCTGGGGGTCTTCCTCTTTTTCTCTGACCCTCCACCTTACCAAACACGATATCCTTCTCCAACAACTGATCCTTCCTGACAATATGTCCAAAGTATGAGACACAAAATTTGGCCATTTGGGCCTCTAAGGAACATTCTGGCTGCACTTCTTCCAACACAGATCTGTTAGTTCTTTTGGCAGCCCATGGCACTTTCAATATTCTCCTCCAACACCATAACTCAAAGGCATCAATTCTACAGTCTTCCTTATTCACTGTCCAGCTTTTGCATGCATATGAGGTTATTGAAAATACCGTGGCTTGGGTCAGGCGCACCTTAGTCCTCAAGCTGACATCTTTGCTCTTCAACACTTGAAAGAGGTCTTGTGCAGCAGATTTGCCTAATGCAATACATCGTTTGATTTCTTGACTGCTGCTTCTGTGAGTGTGGATAGTTGATCCAAGAAGAATGAAGTCCTTGACAACTTGGTTTTTATTTTAATCTCTACCCACCATCGTCTGACCCTTGGTGAGCAGACCAAAAAAGCAAAAGGTATCCAATTAGCAGAATAATTAAGAAAGACAAACAAATGATGCTATGTGAAGAATTCAACATTTGCAAGATTAGTCTCTACATTATTGCTAGAACACTATACCTTGTTAATGTTTTTGTTAGGTGCCATCGAGTCAGTTCCTACTTACAGTGATACTATGCACAACAGAACAAAACACTGCCCAGTCCAGTGCCATCCTCACAATCAATCCTCCTCTTTTGGGGTCTTCTCCTTTTTCATTGACCCTCTACTTCTTCCAAGATAGATTTGTTCTTCTGGCAGTCACTGTACTTTCAGTATGCTTCTCCAGTACCATAACCAAATGCATCCATTGTTCTCAAGTCTACCTTATTCATTGTCCAACTTTCGCATACATATAAGGCTGTTGAAAATTCCAAGATTTGGGTTAGGCACAACTTAATCCTCAAAATAATATCTTTGTTATTTAACACATTCAAGAGACATTTTGTAGCAGATTTACCTAATGCAATATGTTGGATTTATTGACGGCCTTAACAATGAGTGTGGAGCCAAGCAAAATGAAGTCTTTGACAACTTCAAACTTTTTCCTTTTATGATGACATTATTTTTTGGTCTAGTTGTGAGAATTTTTGTTTTCTGTTTGAGGTACAATCCATACTGATGGTAAGTTAGGTTAACGGAATTAGTCATATTGTTGTTGTTGTTGTTAAGGTCCATTAAGTTGGTACTGACTCATAGCAACCTGATGCACAGCAGAACGAAACACTGCCACATCCTGGGCCAGCCTCACTATTGTTGCCACACTTGAGTCCATCGATGCTGCCACTGAGTTCATTGATGCTGCCACTTGACCAATCCATCTTGTTGGGGGTTGTCCTCTTTTTTTCTGACCCTCTACCTTACCAAACATGATATCCTTCTCCAGCGACTGCTCCCTCCTGACAATATGTCCAAAGTATGAGAGACGAAGTCTGGCCATCTTGGCCTCCAAGGAGCACTCTGACTGCACTTCTTCCAAAACGGATCTATTGGTTCTTTTGGCAGCCCATGGCACTTTCAATATTCTCCTCCAACACCATAACTTAAAAACATCAATTCTTCTACAGTCTTCCTTATTCACTATCCAGCTTTTTCATGCATAAAAGGTTATTGAAAATACCTTGGCTTGGGTCAGGTGCACCTTAGTCCTCAAGCTGACATCTTTGCTCTTCAAAACTTTAAAAAGAGTTTGTGCAGCAGATTTGCCTAATGCAATACATCTTTGATTTCTTGACTGCTGCTTCTGTGAGTGTAGATAGTTGATCCAAGAAGAATGAAGTCCTTGACATCTTCAATCTAATCAAGATAAAAGTGAGGTTTCCTGGTTTCCAACATAGGACACTGTCCACTAAAATCCATACCAAAGATGATTCTCTTCTGGGAAATTTGAGGAGCAAAAAACAAAACAGAGGTGCAAGAATAATTTCTTTTATAAGGATCAGCATGAGGCTGCTCATTATGCAATAAAAGTTAAAGATTTCCCAAATGTCTGACTTTTCCAATATGTTATACTACTTCATGATTCCTGGTATCAACCTCCATGCTCCTCTTGCCTCACATCCCAGTGTTCAGCAGTATGCTGCGATGTTGCTCAGAACTCACAAACTGTCAAAAATAAAAAGTGGGTCATAAAATTCTGAAGGCTGAGAAGTCCCAAATCCAGTGTTCAGATGTCAGGCTGAAGGATTCTCCTCACCCATAAGATTTGTGTCCTATCATCGGATCTGATTCACTAGCTCCCAAAAAGACTGTAGAACAAAAATCAGTGGTTCAGATAACAGGAAACTGAGATTCAAGGTTGTAGGAGCTAGAGAGTCAGGTCAGATGATAGGACACACATCCTATGAAGTGAAGGTCAGACAGAGATGAGCCAGATGCAGGATCCAGAGCAAGGGAGAGAACTTCGCCAATGCATTCCTATATATTGGACTCAGACCATACCCCAAGGAAAACTAAAGGTAGTAACTTCAGTCACAATGACTCATTGATAATTGAGTCAGTTCCAACTCATAGTGCCCATATACACAGCAGAACAAAACACTACCCAGTCATGAACCATCCTCACAATTGCTGTTTTGGTTGAGCCCATTATTTTTGCCACTGTGTCAATTCATCTTGTTGTTTGGGGGAGGAGAGTCTTCCTCTTTTTCTCTGACTGTCTACTTTATCAAGAATGATGTCCTTTTACAGAGATTGGTCCTTCCTGGCCATATGTACAAAGTATGAGAGACAAAGTTCCATCTTAATCCTAATCTGTAGTCCTGCCTTAATTATGCCTTATTAAGATCTAACTCCAAAATGGAATCATAATCATAGGCCTGGAGACTAGGATTTACAATACATCACAGAATGAAGGATTATGACTAGAAGGTCATATTCAATAATGAATTGCACTGTAAGGGGATTAAAAAGAATCTGCTATTTTAAGCACAATATCTACTGATAATGTACAACATCACCCTATGAAACTGATTGAAACACATTCTTATTATATAAAATAATCAACTGGAATTTTAACATATTAGTGATTTAATAAATATAAGGTGCCCTAGTTTAGCACTGTAGGATGAGAACTGGTCTGTTAACCACAAGGTTGGTGATTCAAACTCACCAGTCGCTCCTTGGAAACCCTATACAGGGTACTATGAGTCAACACTGACTCAATGGTGCTTAAGAACAACAAATAACTGTACAAAATATTTATATGGACCTACTTGGGACTTTAGGAATTAGGAAGCAAAAATGAATAAAAAATCAGATAGATGCTATATAAATGGTTAGCACCATAACTTACTTAACCATAACACAAATCCAGTCTCAAGTCTAATGACCTGAATGAACAACATATGATAATTTTTATTTATTTTTTTTTTAAACATGCAGTGAGCATTATTTGGTGTGATGGTAGCACCAACTATTCTAAAAGATAATCCTCAAATTAGGAACTTAATATAATAGAGACATAATTCTTGTTCATGTAATATTCAGTGCCAGAGTTCCTGATCAGCAACCAGTCTAAGCTGTCTCTCTCTTTCAGTTCTGCCCTCCGAATTTGCTTGTGTTCCCTCCATTAAACTAAGAGATGAGGAAAAATACTATAGAAAAAGGTCACTTAATTTTCCAGCCTGAATCTGAACACAGCTCTTTGATTCACATTCCATTGGCCAGAACTAGTCACATGGCAAAAGATGCACGAAAGACTGGGAAATGTAGTTTGAGCTGGTATATTACCAACAAATACTCTAAAGAAAGTGAATCTTTGGTGCAAACTAACTGTATCTGCCATGAAAATGAAGAGGATTTGAAGCACTTACTGATGAAGATCAAAGACTACAGCCTTCAGTTTGAGTTATACCTCAATGTAAAGAAAACAAAATCTTCCCAACTGGACCAATAAGCAACATCATGATAAATTAATATGCTATTGAAATTGTCAGTTATTTCATTATATACCTGGACCCACAATCAATATCCAATCTGGAAGCAGCAGTCAGAAGTCAAATGGTATATCACACTGGACAAATTATATATGTATACACACACACGCACACACACATATGTATATAAACCTCTTTAAAGTATGTAAAAGCAAAGAAGTCACTTTGAGGAATAAGACATTCCTGACCCAGGCCATAGTGTTTTCATTCATCTTATATCTATGCCAAGAAATTTGGAAGACAACTATCTGGCCGACTGATTTGAAGAGATCCATATTTGTGCCCATTCCAAAGAGAGATGACCCAATGGAATGCAGAAATTATCGTACAACATCTTTGATATCCCATGCGAGTAGAGTTTCACCAAAGGTAATACAGAAACGGCTGCAAGCAAACATTGACAGAGAACTTCCAGAAGTTCAAGCCCGATTCAGAAGAGGCCATGGAACGAGGGATATCATTGCTTATGTCCGATGGATCTTGACTGAAAGCAGAGAATATAAGAAAGATGTTGACCTGTGCTTTATTGATTATGAAAAGCTATGGACAATATTGTGAAGTATGAATATTCCAGAATACATAATTGTGCTCTTGAGGAATCTGTATCTGGACCAAGAAACAGTTGTTAGAACAGAACATGGGAACACTGAACAGTTTAAAATTAAGATAGGTGTGCAACAG
>NW_006408627.1:8275207-8282240 GCF_000296735.1 Chrysochloris asiatica
ACCTCTTCTACATTTACAGTTGTAACAATTGCCATTAGTCCTGATAACAACTACTTACAAATGAATTCTAAATCTTATCCGCATCATCACCTAACCAGATCCATCTGGACAAGAGGAAAACTAAGCAATAGGGATTCTATCTTGCCCCCCTTGTCTGACGCTAAGCACCCTCATGAAAGCTTGCAAGCCAGTCACTTCGTGCCTTTATAGCCCCCCATTTTTGATAGCCAAAGTGTAAGTTGCCTGTACCTATCAATCCAGTGTACTGAGGAGGCAAGGTTGGTCCTTAATATGTAGAATCCTTCCTTTTCGGTTGGAATTTTAGGCAACTTCATCCATAAGCAAAGGTCCAGTTCATCAAGTTGTAGAAATTTATGCTTATTCCCTGTATTAAACTTCTTTATCTTCATCTGATCGAGTTCTAGTCAGCAAGCCATCCAAGCTAGGCCAAATGGGTACTATCCGCAAGTTTTGGAGTTCTCACTGAACTATGAACTCAAACTGAGTTTGAACTATGGACTTTTCAATTAGCAGTTAAGCACTTAATTGTTATGCCACCAAGGCTCCTTCCATGACATTAGCTTACCACAGATGTGAAAAAATAAAGCTCTGCATTTTGATTAGATTTGAATCTGTTAGCAACATGATTCAATTATAATGCACTCATTTTATATACTTTCTTAAGATTGTAACTTAAATATTTTATTATATGTTTCTTTATTTTTCATTTTAACCAACTTTGATCAATGTTGAGTGCTTATCATTTTGAATTACATCTTCAAAGTTAGTCTCTAAACAACAGCTTTCCATCTGTTTTGCATCCAGTATCTTCTGGGAAGACTTTTCTGAGCCAGACAGTTAGAACAAGCCACTGTCTCTACAAATGTAGACTCAGGAGGCTATCATGAACTTGTATAAGAGTAAGTTGAACAGTAAACAGCTTCTATTATAATGATCTGAAATGCAATTATATTAATTCATATGTTAGGAGTATTGCTGTTGAGTAGGTGCTGATTCATAATATAATAGAGTAAAACACTGGTGTGTTTGACGTCACTGGTATATTTAATGTCTTTGCTATGGCTACTGTGTCCATTCATCTTACTGACAGCTTTCCTTGCCTTCACCAACCCTTTATTAACTAGGATGTTCTTCTCTAGAGATGGGCCTTTATGTCCAAAATAAGTGAGCCAAAGTCATCCTTGTTTCTAAAGAACATTTGGTTGTATTTCTTCTACAACTCATTTTCTTATTCTCGTAGCTGTCTTTGGGCATATTGAATATTCTTCACCAACACCACGGTTCAAATTCATGAATACTTCTGTATATCTTTTTTATCTGACAGTGTTCCACTGCTATTCATAAGGTTTTCAGTGATTAAACATTCAGAAGTAGCCCACCTCTCCTTCTTCCTAGTCTGTCTTAGTCTTGAAGCGCCACTGAACCCTGTCCACCATGGATGATCCTGTTGGTATTTAAAACATCAGTGGCAACATTCCAATATCACAGCAGCACATGAGCCATCATAGTGCAACAAACTGACAGACAAGTGGTGTCAGTTTGAGGACTAACACGTGCCTGACCCAAGCCATGGTATTTTCAATAGTATCATATGCACATGAAAGTTGGATAATGAATAAGGAAGACCATAGAAAACGATGCATCTGAGTTACGGTGTTAGAGGAGGATATTAAAAGTATCATAGACTGCCAGAAGAACAAACAAATCTGTGTTGGAAGAAGTACAACCAGAATGCTCCTTAGAAGCCAGGATGACCAGCCTTCATCTCTCATACTTCACACATATTATCAGAAAGGATCAGTCCCTGGAGAAGGACATTATATTTGATAAAGTGGAGGGTCAGCGAAAAAGAGAAAGACAACCAATGAGATGGATTACCACAGTGACAGCAGCAATGGACTGAAGTGTAACGATGACTGTGAGGGTGACACAGGACTAGGCAGAGTTTCAGTCTATTGTGCGCAGGGTCACTATGAGTTGGTACCAACTTACCAACTCCAAAGAACCTAAAAACAAGCCTTTTTATTGCCCAGCTTTTGCTTGCATATGAAGTGTTTTTAAAGACCAGAATTTAGATCAGGCACACCTCAGCATAACTTCAAAATCTAATACTTTATAGGTGTTCCAGGAAAACATATATAATAACTATTATTATCATTTTGAATATCCCTCTTTTTAACAAAGAAAAGCAGAAGTTCTGAACTTACTGTTTTGTTACCTCAGAAAGGGTAAATGCCGAGAGCAGAGTTATTTCAAGGAAATATTTATTAGGGGAATCAATGAGTAGTAGAAATTTCAGTATGCATTAAATGGATAAAAAGAACAGAATTTGGGAGCAAACTGTGATTTGGGGTAATCTTGAACTGTAACAGCCAATTAAAGTGAAATTGATACGCTGTCTAGACCACTGACTTCACAGATGCTTGAAAATGAAGAGGATATAAGCGTGGGGAAAAAGAAATCTAAAAATACCTTCAGATTATGGACAAGCTTGGGATGCCTTTCCAGATCTGTTTGGCAAGGAAATTGCCCCTTCAAACCTCAAGAAAATGTTCCAGGAAAGAAAACAGCCAACCTCTTCAATCAATTTCCCCACAATCTCCCACTCTTGCATCTAAAAGAAATGCATGTGACCTTACTGAGAAAATACCTCTAGAATACACATATTGTGAGAGCTAAGGATTAAAATTTCTCAGAACATCAAAACTTCACTTATAAGAAACTTATGTTTGGAGTTATTAGCCTCCTTTAGGAGTCCTGGTGTGGTGCTGTGGGTTAATGCACTGGACTACAAGGTCTGTTTGAACAACCAGGTTGGCGACTAAAGCTCACCAGCCGCTCCTCAGGGTCTCTGTGAGGAGGAACCTATTCAATAGTACTTAACAGTAACAATAACAATAAGCCGGCTTTAAAAAATATGTTTTATGTTTACTAATATTTGTATAAGAATGCTCATTAATTTTTTTCATCTTTGATTTTAATTGTTGCAATAATTACATGATATTTTACTTTAACACCTCTTAAGGTTCTTCAACTTTCACCTGTGTACTTCTGGTAGTGTAGTGGTTATGAATCAGGCTGCGAACCGCAAGGTCAGCAGTTCAAAACTACCAGCTGTTCTGTGGGAGAAAGATGAGGTGTTCTGCTCCCGTAAAGATTTACAGCCTCGGAAACCCTGTACAGGGTCACTATGAGTCGGAACCGACTCCACGGCACACAGCCACCAGCCACCAAGGTTCTTCAAGTTTCACCTGTGTACTTCTCTGTTAGAAATTTTTACATGTCAAACTGTTTCTGTCAGGCCCATTTGCCCTTCCTGATGTAATGTCAATATCTGAACTTTAAAAGAAACTTAAAATTACACAATTGTTGAGCTAAAACTGACTTTTAAAATAATCTATCGATCAAGGAACCTTGAGAAGTTAAGGGATTTGCCTGAATCATATAAAGTGAGGAGAGAAGACCCTGCCTCTTTAAATTCTGCAATGGTATTCAAAAATGTACATGCAAGTTTTTCTAAGAACCCAGCTCCCCTGGGGTTGATACTAAGAACAAGTGTTCATTGGCATACCCATCGTGTTAAGCAATGGTAAAGCAATACACCTTCATTCACTTGTTCACCGAACCTTCATTGAAAGCCTAGCAGGAAACTGGATACAAACAGGATAAAGCCTGAGTTCCCACCAGGAAGTAGCTCATTTCTATTATTAGGCAATGTCATGTAAGAGCGATTAAGTACCATGTGTGCTATGCTAGTTCATGTGCAGGCTGCACTACGGACACAAAGATGGGAGCGGTTAATGCCATCTATTTAGGTCAGAAAAGACTTTATAGATGGTGCTAAAATGCTTTATGTGAACTAAATCTAGGGAAGTGTGTAAATGTTTCACAGTCAGGTGTGGGTGGGATCAGAGGGATTTCTGGGCATGGAGGCTATGCATTGTGAGCAAAGGTGTGGAGACTTGAAATAGTATGGCACACTGGAAATGCCTGGTGATGTTGTGGGCTGGTTTCAAAGAAGAGGAGTTGAAGACAGAAGATACCAGAGCTCAGGAACCTAATGTTCAATAAAAATACCATTCACCTGGCCAATCCTCTTTAGTCACTGGAATACAGACGATGTTCTCAGGTGCAATCTATTCTTCCTGATTGTTGTTGTTAAGTGACACTGAGTCAGTTCCAACTCATAGCGACCCTATGTAGGGTTGCTAAGAAGCAACTGGTGGGTTTGAACTGCTGACCTTGTGGTTGGAAATCCAGTGCTTATCCTATATCTCCACACCAGGACTCCATATTCTGCTTACTGGTTACTTCTAACACAATATAAGGAGTCCTGGTGTGGCACTGTGGGATAAAACACTGAACCGCAAAGTGTGTTTGAACAACAAGGTCGTGGTTCAAATTCACCAGCCGCTCCTTGAAAACTCTGTAGGGTCGCTATGAGTCAGTACTGACTCGATAGCACTTAACAACAACAACAAATACAACATAAAGGAGATATTTAATTGGGTTTTATGAAAACAACTGAAAATAATCTTCATAAATGGTTCCATTTACACACAAATTATATACTGCAAAGTGAGGGGGCAGTCCACAGGAGCACCCTCACTTTTGATACTTATTGAAAATTTTAGTGTCCCAACACCACCCTCAGATTTATTAATTCATTAGAAAAACTCACAGAACTTGCTGAAAGCTGCTATGCTCATGATTATGGTTTATTACATTAAAAGGACACTGATTAAAATAGGCCAAGGGAAGAGACGCCTGGCCAGAGTGCAGGAATGTCCTCAATGAGGCTCTTCCAGATATCCTTTCTGAGTGGAGTCATGGGCAGCACTACTTTTTCTGGTAATAATATGTTACAAAATGTACCAAGTATTGCCAACCAAGGAAGCTCACACTTGCTGTACAGGGATTTATCGGGACTCTATCATGAAGGCGTGCTTGACTGCCCACGTGACTGATCAGTCTATAGCCCTTTCAGGAGTCAAACTTATGCCACATGACACACACAAAAAAAACAAAACAAAAATAAAGTAACTATTGCCAAGGAGTTAATTTTGACTTGTTGCAGTCCTATAGAGCAAAGTAGAGCTGCACCAGAGGACTTCCAAGACTGTAATCTTTGTGAAGGCAGACTGTCACATCTTTCTCACATGGAACTGCTGGTGCGTTTGAACTGCTGACCTTTTGGTTAGGAACTAAGCACTTAACCATGCACCAATGATCCTTGTGACCACAAGCCCCTACCCTAAATTGCATTGCTAGACTTTGTATAAGCCAAGACCCCCAGGCAAACAAAGACACTTCCATCAGGCATGACACCCCAGAGTTTAAATATTACCTCCAGGAGCCAAGGGCAACAGTCAAGCCTCCCTTTGAACAAGGTGAAATTGTTTACTACTTATATGTGATGTATACTGTTGGTGTTGGTAAGTGCCATCGAATCGGTTCCAATTCATAGTGACCCTGTATAGGGTTTCCAAGGAGCACCTGGTGAGCTTGAATCACCAACTTTGAAGTTCAAACTGACCTTGCAGTCCAGTATATTAACCTACAGTGCCACAATAGAGTTGAATTTTTTCATTCATTGAATAAACAGTTGTTGTCCCATAAACTGAGAATATCATGGAATTTACACTCTTTTGAGGAGTTCAAACATTTTAGGGGAAAAAAATCACACTTTAACTATATATTTTTTATATTATAAAACATAAATTATACATCATGTGATAGGGACAATAATTAGAGTTATTCCTTAATCGTTGTTGTTGTTGTTAAGTGCCATCGAGTCGGGATCCGACTCATAGCGACCCTGTACAGGGTTTCCAAGGAGCAGCTGGTGAGTTAGAACTGCCAGCCTTAACAGCCCACACCGACGTTGCAGTTTACCGCATTAACCAGCAACGCCACACCAGAAGTCCTATTCCTTAATAGAAACTGACAAGAAACAAAAAACATCCTCAGTCAGGGGTGACTAGACATTTAGTTACTTCTTTTTTTTCTTTTGTCAGTTTTTGTCCTCTTCTGACTTTTTTCTTCTGCTCTGCACTGACATGGTCACTTTTTCATACCAATTTCAATAACAGATTCACAAATTCTATCAAAAAATTGCTCAAACATCAGATTTTTTTTCTTAAAAGAATTCTCATTAATTGATTTTTAAGTAAGCTTTTCTCTCCTCAAAGGCATTCTGCAAAATGCCTGTCACTGGCTGCTGGGAAATGTCTTTTCTGTACTGACAAAATCTTGTAGTTGTAGATTTTTTATTTATATATCTTTGCAGCTTTCGCCCTTCCTCTTTGGGTCTTCTCTAATTACTGTATTGTTCCTCATGTTGCTGTAGGTAGCATTCTGTGGTGCTGTGATGGATGTTGGCTGATAAGAGAAGTCTGTTTGTGTCTAATCCCAGAACTCCCATCCCTTAACACCAATGCAGACATGGGGTCTTCATGATATGCCTTCTCAGGTCACAGCCTCCTCAGAGCTTGCTTTTCGACCACACCCCTGTAACCTCATTGGCTATACAAGTATCTCACACGTTTTAGTTTATTTTCATGAAGAAATTATCTCCATGGAGCTAAGAAGGGTATCAATTTTAGAAAAAATAAGTGATCTGAGTCCACTTTAAAGCATCACAGAGTATTATAATGTACAAGAGTTATTGTTAATACTAATCAAGTAACATTACTGGATTCTTGAGTACTGACAAATATTAGATGTCATTATATGAGATGTATCCTATGGATTCAAGCATCAAACCTATGTATTATATTCACAATCAAAAAGTATATACTCACAAGAACACCCATACTTGCAGACAGTACCCACTTGACCTGGCTTAAATGGCTGGATGATCAAAACTCAACTAGAAGAAGAAAGAAGAGGAACAAAAGAGTAATCCACTACAATTTGATGAACTTGACCTATGCTTATGGATGTAGTAGCTCAAAAGAGGAAACAAATCTTTACAGCGAGGATCATTCCCACCCCGTCAGTACACAGGGTT
>NW_006408627.1:8282995-8292857 GCF_000296735.1 Chrysochloris asiatica
TATAAACCTGAAACCAGAAGAACTAGATGGTGCCTGTCTACTACCACCTACTGCTTTGAAAGGGATAACAGTAGAAGCTCCTGCATAGATCAAGAGAAACAAGTGGAACACACAAAACCATTTAAAAAATATTTGTTTTTAAAGACCAGGGTTGACTCTTGGCCCATTTGAAGACCAGGAAGTTTTTAAGTTCTGAGACCAGCTGTTGAAAGATGGTTGCTTTGTTGGGACAGTCACCAAGGATGGTGGATCCTGACAATGGAGTGGTTGTCCAGGCTGCTCTTTTGGATGCTGAGCAGACTCCTGTGTCTCTCAGGGTCCTCTGAACAGAGAGCTGCCCAGCAGCCCCAGATAATGCAACAGAAAGCACTGGAGACTTATGATTTGATTCGAACTATCCAGGACCCAGAGAAGCCTAATACTTGAGAAGAACTGGAAGTGGTAACGGAGAATTGTGTGGAAGTCCAGGAGATCAGTGAAGATGACTATTTGGTTATTATCGGGTACACAGCAAGAGTACCTCATTGCTCTTTAACGACTCTTATTGGACTGTGCTTAAGAGCAAAATTTCAGCTGTGTTTACCATTTAAACATCAACTGGAAGTCTACATTTCTGAAGGAACCCACTCAGCAAAAGAATACATCAACAAGCAGATAAAAAATAAAGGGAGAGTGGTAGCTGCAATGGAGAACCCCAATTTACATGAAATTGTGGAACAGTGTATCCTTGAACCTGATTAATAACAGCCATTAAACTATAATTATTTGATGTATTTGTTTAAATTCTTTGTAAAATGTAAAAGACTCATGTTTAATACTTAGGTAATTTGTACCTCAGAAGATTTTTTTAAAGGATTATTTCCAGGCAAGATTGAATTATAAAGTAGTACCTAGTTTGTTGAGTGGATAACATTCTCAGGATTTGTAACACTTCAATGATCAGACAGGGAAATATTTTCTAGTTATTATGTGCATTATTTTTCTGATGCCCTTTTGGATACAATGACTTTTCATGTCAAATATCTACTGTGCCCAAATGTATCTAATTAAAATCATTATTCTGTAAAATAATAAGAAAAAAAAAAAAACTGGTGGAACCCCCGGGATTATGTTCCTTACTCACCCTTCAGATCTAGAAATCAATTTAGCCCTGTGGCTGAATTTCAGCCAGTGAACGTTGCTGTTGTTAAGTGCCGCCAAGTCAGTTCCCACCCATAGTGACCCTGTATAGGGTTTCCAAGGAGTGGCTCGTGGCCTTGAACCGCTGACCTTGCAGTTTAAACCGACTTTGCAGTCCAGTGTATTAACTGCAGGTCTTTGAGCACTGTAGGATCAGCACTGGACTGTGAACCACAAGGTCAACAGTTTAAATCCACCAGAAACCTCATACAGGGTCATTATGAGTCAGAACTGACTCGATGGCACTTAGTAACATCAACAATAAGGGGAACATAACAGTGGAGGAGAGTGGAGAAGTGCTGCCGAGTTGAGTCGGTTCCAACCCATAGAGACCCTGTATAGGATTTCTGAGGAGTGGCTGGTGGATTTGAACCACCGACCTATGGTTCAAATGACTTTGCAGTCCAGCGCATTAACCCGTAGTGCCACACCAGCACTCCTAACATAACAGTAGTGAGGTACTAATGCCTTAGAATAATCAACCACTTGAGATTAGAAGGGCAGCATTTACCCAAGAACAATGTTTGGAGAGGTTAAGAAAGAATGAGGAATGGAAACAGCAAACATGGAGAAGAAGCAGAATAAGTCATGGGCACTATGGGGATTGCAATCAATTCAATGAAGCAAAATGTGTATAAATTGTTGAATAGAAAACTTCACCCAATTCACAATAATTTAAAATTTAAAAATAACTAAATGCTCAGAATTTGTTGTTGAGAATGGAGAACTGAGTGCTTAGTCACTAACAATTTATTGAGTGCTTGTTTGCTGTTGTTGTGTGCCCTCTAGTAAGTTCCAACTCAGTGACCCTGGATAGGGTTTCTGAGAGCAGCTGGTGGGCTTTCAACAGCCAACTTTATGTTCATCAATATGGGATTTAACCTACAGCACCACACCAGAGTACTTGTTTATTCCATTTCTGAATCGAAAGCTAACTTTTTGTTTGTCTGCTTTAAGTGAAATCAATGCTTACCAATAGGAAGACTGCTTTTAAGATGCTGGATGTTGTCTAAATTATCAAGCACAGAGACAAAGGTTCCCTGGTGTTTGTTTTTTTCTCTACTCATAATTTCTGAAATGTTCTAATTTCATGTCTGAACTTAAAAACAGCATCGTGTTGATAAACAATGCTCATTTTCCCTCAAGGACATACAATGAGGAGTCCCTGTGGGGTACAAACAGTAAACATACCTGACTGTTAACTCAAAGGTGACGTAAGTCCACTCAGAAGCACCTTGGAATAAAGACATGATGCTCTTTTGTTTCTGAAAGTCCACAGCCTTGAAAATTTTATGGAGTATAATTCTATCCTGACATATGTAGGGTCACCAGGAATCAGACATTGAGAGGAAAACATGATTTTCTTCAAACTTAAAAAAGTTGAATTGGTTACTCCTTAATGAGTAGAGTACAATTGTTAGGTACCATCAAGCCGGTACCGACTCATAGCGACCCTGTGCACAACAGAAGGAAACACTGCCCAGTCCTGCGCCAACCTCACTATCGTTGCTACGTTTGAGCCCATCTCTGCAGCTATTGCGCCAATCTGTCTCATTGGAGTCTTCCTCTTTTTCTCCAACACTCCACTTTACCAAACATGATAGCCTTCTCCAAGTATGATGGTGGTGGTGGTGATTATGTGGTGGAGTTGGTTCCAACTCATAGTGACCTTGTACAGGGTTTCTGAAGCTGTAAATCTTTACAGGAGCAGAAAGCCTCATCTTTCTCCTACAGAACAGCTGGTAGTTTTGAAGTGCTGACCTTGGTGTTAGCAGCCAGATTCATAGCAGATTCACATACAGATTGAATAAGTATAGTGAAAGAATACAACCTTCATGCACATCTTTTCTAATTTTAAACTATTCAGTGCTCCCATGTTCTGTCCAAACAACTTCGTTTTGGTCTACATACAAGTTCCTCCTGAGCACAATTAAGTGTTCCAGAATACTCATTCTCTGCAGTGTTGTCCATAGCTTGTCATGATCCACACCATCAAAAGCCTTTGCCTAGTCAATAAAGCACAGGTAAACATCTTTCTGGTATTCTCTGCTTTCAGCCAAAATTCATCTGACGTCAGCAGTCATATCTCTTGATCCACATCCTCTTCTGAATCTGGCTTGAACCTCTGGAAGTTCTCTGTCTATGTATGGTTACAGTCATTTTTGTTTTATCTCTAGCAAAATTTTACTAGCATAAAATATTAATGATATCGTCTTATGATTTCCATATTCCACTGGGTCACCTCTCTTTGGAATGGACACAAATATGGAGCTCTTCCAGACAGCAGGCCAGGTATCTGTCTTCCAAATTTCTTGGCAGAGATGAGTGAGCACCTCCAGTCTGCATCAGTTTGTTGAAAGACTTCAATTTGTATTCCATCAATTCCCAGTGTTTTGTTCTTTGCCAATGACTTCTATGTTCCTAGGACTTCTTCCTTCAGTATTGCTAGCTCTTGATCATATGCTACCTCTTGAAATGGTTGAACATCGACCATTTCTTTTTGGTACAGTGACTCTATATTCCTTCCAACTTCTTTTGATGCTTTTTGCGTCATTCAATATTTTGCCTATAGAATCTTTCAATACTGCAAGTTGAGGTTTGATTTGTTTTTGTTTTTTTCAGTTCTCTCAGCTTGAGAAAAGCTGAGTGTGTTATTACCTTTTGTTTTTCTAACTCAGGTCTTTGCATATTTCATTATAATATTTGAGTTTGTCTTCCCGACCTGACCTTTGAAATTTTCTATTCAGCTCTTTTACCTCCTCATTTCTTCCTCCTCATTTGCTTTAGCATCTCTACACTGCAGAGCAAGTTTCAGAGTCTCTTCTGACATCCATGCTGGTCTTTTGCTTCTTTCTTATCTCTCTAATGACCTTTTGCTTTCTTCCTGTATGATGTTCTTGATGTTATCCCACAACGTTTCTGGTCTTTGGGCTTTAGTGTCTAATGCATTAAATCTGTTTTCAGCCAATCTCTAAATTCAGGTGGGATATTTTAGATCTTGTTGACTTGTTTTAATTTTCTCCAGCTTCAACCTGAATTTGCATATGAGCAATTGATGGTCTGTTCCACAATCTGCTACTGGCTTTGTTTTGGCCGGTGATATGGAGCTTTCCTACCATCTCTTTCCATAGATGCAGTCAATTTGACTTCCATGTATTCCATCTATTGAGGTCCATGTGTATAGTCATTTTATGTTGTTTAAAAAGGCATTTTCAATGACCAAGTCATTGGTGTTCCAAAATTCTATCATGTGTTTTCCACCATCATTTATATCACTAAGGCCATATTTTCCATCCACTGATGCTTCCTCTTTGTTTCCAGCCTTTACATTTCCATCACCAGTAATTATCAATACATCTTGATTGCATGTTCGATCAGTTTCAGACTGAAGAAGTTGGCAGACTTTCATCACTGGCTTTAGTGGTTGGTGAGTAAATTTGAGTAATAGTGGTATTAACTGCTCTTATCACATACAACATTGTACTCCAAGACAGACCTTGATATGTTCTTTTTTATGATGAATGCCATGCCAGTCCTCTTCAATTTGTCATTCCTGGGATAGTAAACCATATGATTGTCAGATTCAAAATGGCCAATACCAGTCTATTTCAACTCCCTAATGACTAGAATATCGATGTTTATGTGTTCCATTTCATTTTTGACAATTTTCAAATTTCCGACCTTCATACTTTGTACATTCCATGTTCCGATTATTAATGGTTGTTTACAGCTGTTTCTCTTTAGTTTGAGCTGTGCCCCATCAACAAATGAAGGTCCCAAAGGCCTTACTCCATTTGTGTCATCACAATGAACTCTAATTTGAGGAAGTAGCTATTTCCCAGTCATGTTTTGAGTGTCTTTCAATCAGAGGGGCTCGTTTTCTGACACTATATTTGACAATATTCATCATGCTTCAACATTCAATAATCTGATGCTGACAGTGTTCCACTGCTATTCATAAGGTTTTCAGTGATAAAACATTTGGAAGTCATCTGTCTCTCCTTCTTCCTAGTCTGTCTTCATCTGGAAGCTCAGCTGAAACCTGTCTACCATGGGTGACCCTGCTAGTATTTAAAATACACATTGCATAGCTTCCAGAATCACAGCAACATAAAAGCCATCACAGTATGACAAACTAGTAGATGAATGGTGGAAAGTACAATTTCAAAAATGTAAATAAATAAGAATTCAGAGAAAAAGGCTGTCCATAAAAATAGGGACATCTGGACATTTAAATTTTCCTATTAATATGGGAATTTTCATGTAATTCAGGAAAAAAAAAATGTTCTCATATGTTTCCATATGTCCCCTAATAACATCTACATTTTAATATAAAAAAATCATTCTGCATTTCAGTATAACATCTCAACTTTTTAATTTTCCATGTAATACAAGATATATGGTGCTGTGGACTAATGTGTCAGAAAACACAGTCGTTTGAACTGCAAGGTTGGTGGTTCAAGCTCACCAACTGCTCCTTGGAAACCCTACACAGAGTCACTATGGGTCAGAATCAACTTGAAGGCACTTAACAACAACAACAAGATATACAGGTAATTTTCCCTTTTTGACCTCTTAATTCTACCAACTACTAAATTCATCAAAGGTAGAAATACTATAGAGCATGCCTCTGTGGTTTAAATATTTTAATGCTCTGGTAGCGTAGTGGTTACGAATCGGGCTGGGAACTGCAAGGTCAGCAGTTCGAAACTACCAACTGTTTCGCGGGAGAAAGACGAGTCTTTCTGCTCCCGTAAAGATTTACAGGCTCGGAAACCCTGTACAAGGTTGCTATGAGTCAGAACCGACTCCACGGCACATAACAACAGCAAAACAATTCTGACATTGGAAAATCCCCCACAGGAGCGGGAGCGGAGGACGAGAATGTCAGCATATGTTTGATTACAAAAGGCAAGTAACAGGAGCTTCCTCCAAAGTCAGCATGACACAACTATCGGTCCCCCACTACCCAAGTATCCACGTCACAAAACTGCCTCCCTGTTACAAAACACTTTAATGTTTTCAGCTCTGAAGAATCCCAGACACATTATTTAAGCATGAGGTAAAGCCATAAGGCTTTACTCTGGGTGAAAGCTCAGGATCTGCGAGTGTGGAAAATGGGCAAGGAGACATTCATGTCCTCCTGGGCTTGTTGATGGGTACACCAGAACAAAACAAGTATGTTTTGGTTTAGTTGGCCTCTCCATTCCCTCTTATTGCAGAGTGGATCATTGTTGGGAAATATTTCCTCACCTGCATTTCAATTCAGGAATGTTTTATAGTGCTATCATTTAAAACAAATAAACCCAAAAAGGCATTAAGTCCGTTCCAACGCACGGCAAATCAATGTACAACAGAGTAAAACTCTGTTCCATAGGATTGTTAGTGACTGATTTTGGGGAGTAGATCACCAGACCTCTATTTCAAAATTTTATCATTAAACGCATGGATAGTCTATCCTGTCAGAATAAGAAAACTGATAGAACTATATTGGGATCTGAAATCCTTTTCAGAAATACTGCCATCATGTGGCACTTTGAAGCTATGATCACAAGAGTCCTGGGAAGGGTTACATGGTTCGTCTCAAAATAACTGGGCTCCAGGGAAATATATTCCTCTTAGTCCCTAAATTCATATTGAATCATTCCCGTGGGCACAGAGTAAACTATTGTGAATTCTGTGGACAGTTAGTTGTTTTTAAATTTTTTCAACTTCCCCTCACTATGTTGACAACATGACAAACTTATGTGGGTAATGTGTTTATGGGGGAAAAAAAACACTTTGAAAGAAAAAATAAGAATGTCTATTTGGCAACATTATACATTGTACCCTTTATTTTCTATAAATCAAATGGAATCTTAACTATTAAAAGTAGTAGAACCCACAAATCAACAATAGGAAACTTTTGTGTGTTTTTTTCATTTGGAATACATCCAATTTTAAAGGGACATATTTCCTTTCCTAAGATTGGTTTGAACCACAAGGTCAGCAGGTCAAACTCACCAACCACTCCTCGGAAACCCTATACAGGGTCCATATGAGTCAGAACCTACTTGGCAGCACTTAACCACAAAAACAAACATTTATATGGATTCGTTATTCTACTATTATTGTAGAAAAACTGTTTAAATCTAGATTTATATAATAAATGATATCATTTAGCCTTAATCTCACACAATTCTTACGCTGAAGTTGTGAAATAAGTGAACACTGAAATACCCACTTCATACCTGGGAAAGGTAGGTGAAAAGCTACCTCAATGCAACACGAAGTATGAAATACTTAAAATGGATTCAGAGCTCTGCTAACTCTGATTTCTGCTCCAATGTTCAAACTCCATCTGTAATTCTCTTTAATTCTAATACCTTGTAAACACCCAGGAAGGTTTTTTTTTTAGCTATAAAGTATGTTTATTTTTACTATATTAAACTGAGCAACAAACTATACAAGTATATATATCCTAGAAGAAAAACTAGATAAAAAACAATTCAGAAATTGATTCCATTCCTTTTTTTGTTGTTACGTGGCACTGAGTTGGTACCCACTCATAGAGACCCTGCATGGGATTTTTGAGGAGCGACTGGTGGGTTTGAACCACTGACCTTACAGCTAGCAGTTCAGTGCTTATCCTACAGTACCATACCAGGACCCCATCCATTCCTTTGCTGCTACTGTGAACCATCGAATTGGATCCAACTCATAGTGACCCTATATAGGGTTTCCGGGGAGAGGCTAGTGGGTTTGAACTGCCAATCTGTAGTGGTCAAGTGCTTATCCTACAGTATCACAATAACTACCTACATGACTGAAAACTTTTTAATAATGGTTAGCACTCATACAGTGCTTAACATATGCCAGACACCGCCAATTTTGCATATATTACATATGTCGTTGTTGTTAAGTGCCATACAGTCAGTTCCAACCCATAGCGAACCTGTAAAAGGGTTTACAAGGAGTGGCTGGTGAGCTTGAACCACCAATCTTGTGGTTCAAACAGTCTTTGTAATCGAGCGCATTAGCCCATAGCACCACACTAGGACTCCATACTACATATACTAAGTCATTTAAGCTGTTCAAAAACCCTCTAAGCTAGTAAACTAGTATCTTCATTTTATAGTTGAGGTACAGGTGTAGTAAGTTAAGAGACTTGGCTAAGGTTGGTGGCAGAGTGAAATAAATTGATCACAAAAGTGAGCAATTCAGATCATAGTCTGGAATACTGATGTGGCCCTATAGAATAAGCACTGAAATGCTAACCACAAGATCTGCAGTTCAAACTCACCAGTAGCTCCTTAGAAAGCCCACTGAGGGTGGATTTAAGTCGGAACCAACTCAGCGGCACCTTAACAACAACAGAGCACAGTCTGACCACTGAAGCAGCATTCTTAAGCAGTAACACAGCTTTTAGTCAAAAAAACACTTTACTTCAGCAACACCTAGAATAAATTACCATTTTTCCTTGTCATATAACAAGTTATCAGATTCATCATTCCCTACCAATTCAAGCAGTTTCAACAGTGCAACAAAAACCTGTGTCTTCGAAAAGTCACTATAAATCCAATGGAATGGTCATGAATTTTAATGTCATGAAGGCCATTTAGCTGAATGGCAGGCTGCTGCATGCTTAAAATCACAAAACTGAATTTGAATAGTAAAGGATGAAGGTTTGTTCTTCAAACTCTGTAGCTCCCTAACTCTGAAATAAGTATGATTGTGGAGGCAAATGTGCTTGTAGATTGTACCTTAATCTGTGATCCAAACTGAAAGAAACAAAAATCCATTTTATTTCATTTCATTTGGGGTATTTCTTTGAAATCATAAACTATAAATCAAACCTTTACAAGAACTAGTTACTATTGTTAAGTGCTGTCTAGTCAGTTCTGACAGATAGCGACCCTGTATAGGGTCCACTTTTAAATAATGGGACCCCTCAAGTTTTCTTCCATGATGCTGAATTGGAAGTCCATACATGAAAAAACAAGTTAATGATATTGTACATAAGTAATGTTTTAACTGTGGAGTAGTTTGTATGTGTGTCTTGGTTTGGTTTGGTTTTAAAAAAAAATAAAACCCACAAAGCCAGAAGAGGAAGTGTGGGAGCAGGTGGGCTGGACACAAACCTCATGACACATCTCTCCGCCTCCCCATGTTGGTGGAGAACTTCTGGGGCAGCATTTAAAATCCGGGAGGTCCAGGTTGTCAGCAGCAGGAAGCGGAGGGGAAGGAGTGCAGTAGCATCGTCCAGTCTCCCACTGAACACTCTTCTGCCAATTGCCTCCTTTTCAACCAGACACCAACCAAGGTGAGTCTGCAGTTTGCTGCTTTGTTCCTATACTAACTAGGCTTTCTCTGTTTGATTTCATGGGCAGTCCAAGCTATAAGAAAATGTGTTTATCTCTAATGAAGGTAATTAAGGCTTAAATTGTTCTAGTGTTTTGAATAAGCAAGTCAGATACACCACAGAACTCCCGCCCAGAGGAAGGATAATCAGCTATTACAAAAAGCTAGTTGAAAATACAACTTAAATATTCTTCCAATGGGTTCTCTAAAGAACTGAAACCACTGTTTCAAATCATAAAACCTTTGGAATTATTATAACTATGTGTTGTAAATGAATAGATGCTTGTGGAAGTATATTTAAAGGAAAAAGACATTTATTGCTAATGCTTTTTTTTTTTTTTTT
>NW_006408627.1:8292957-8301591 GCF_000296735.1 Chrysochloris asiatica
TTTTTTTTTTTTTTTTAAATTATGAGTCTATCTATTCCAATTTCAAGGGAGGAACAACAAAAGCATGTTTTCTGAATGTTTTACATCTGCATTTGCTGTGAAATCTTTTTGGCACTGTTGATTGATTAGCACAATAAAGAAAAGCCACTGATTGAGCTCAATGTTAATTTTCTCATTTTAAATTTCTAGAATACCTTACTTATGTATATACCTGATGAACTCACTTTAAAGATTGGTCCAGTTCACCTAACACCTTCTTAAAAAATTTTTAAATATGTTTGAAATGCATGCTAGATAAACACAGAAAACAAATTTTTTTACCTAGTTTTATTTTCTCTCCTGTTTGTGTTTATCTTTTCTAAAAGCAAAATAGTCTCTACAGTAGCTTATTGAATTAATAGATGGTTCGGTCTGTTGTTAGGTTAAGACAGGTGATCTCTGGAACTCTAAATTTAAAAGCTGAATAAATACAGACTTGTAAAATTTCCCCTCCCTTGTATCATAGGGAAAGATGGAGAATAGAGGTCACATTACAAACATTACCTCAAAAGACTAGAGTATTAAAAAGGACATTTTACAGAAAATAAACTGCCTTTGTGATCATTTTGTAAAGTGGTAGTAAACATAAGTACCACTGTTTTAAACTATGAGGTTATCAAGAGCTTCTTGTAAAATCTCTTGCAGGAAAAATCACTACCATGAGAATTGCAGTGATCTGCTTTTGCCTCTTAGGCATTGCCTACGCCCTTCCAGTG
This sequence comes from Chrysochloris asiatica, assembly GCF_000296735.1. Lineage (NCBI taxonomy): Eukaryota > Metazoa > Chordata > Mammalia > Afrosoricida > Chrysochloridae > Chrysochloris > Chrysochloris asiatica. The sequence goes on from NW_006408627.1 coordinate 8,293,713, forward strand.
AGTACAGCTGAATCTTCAAGAAAATTCCGGAAAATAAATGAATTGTATGCTTCCATGTGCTAGGAACACATTCTCATTGCAATTTGTATCTTTTCTATTCGAAGGCTAAATACCATACTGAATCTGGCAGCTCTGAAGAAAAACAGGTAAGCGTCCTTTAGATTTCTCATATGGCTGAATTATTTATACACCTACATAATACAAGAGCCACTATAAATACATTTGTTGAAATTTTAATTATTTTCAAAATCAAGTCCATTAAGTTAGAAGTATTTATCAGCTCTCTGCTATACATTTAGACAAGTACCAAGCACAGCATAGTTTTTACTCAATATATTTTATCTTAAAGTTGGAAGAAGAAAAAAAAAAATCAATTTTTTTTTGACAGAAAATAATGCTCTGGGCACTTACGTAAAATGTGTTCTATGAAATCATGTGACTTTTTATTTCTAGGACTTTTTATTTCTGCTGTTTGGAAGTAGAAAGATCCATTCTTTGTTTTATTTAGTGGAAGGTTAGGCTTAAAATTCACCTAAGATATTAGTCAGGAATAGTTGTATGACTATGATTCTTAGAACATGTCCTCAGATATTGCCAAAGAGGCTTATGGTGAATAGAAATTCTGTTATGTTGCACTTGTCAGGTGATTTCAGTTCGCATTTTCATAATGAAACATAAAACCAAGTCATTAGCCCAGCATCAGAGATGCATCTGACCCTCCACAATGGATGAAACAATGCCAGGCAAACAGCAAATGGGCATTGTCCCAAGACGCCTAGACAAAAAGGCACACAAAGTACAATTCCAGAAGAACAGGGGAAAAAGGCCAATATAATGTTCCCTGGGTTCAATTATATTCCTTGATGAAAACATTGAGAGGTATTGTATGTGTGTTTGTGTCTGTATCTATGTATGCAGCGTGCAGAGGCACTGTGTAGGTATGTCTGTTTTTCAATTGATATGGAATATGGATGCTGAAATACAAAAACAAACTCCCAAAAATAACTTTTCAGAGAAAACAGAGGTCACACCATTTGAGGCAAGAATTAGTGCCTTTTTAAAATATAGCAGGGATGCAGTGTCAAAAAGTACATGAAGCAATGCTAGTGTATGTCCTTAGACGCCGCTTGGGATATTAATGAATGAGCTCAAGACTCTAAATTCTAGAATGCCAGAGCTTTAGAGTTTGCAGGCTGTAAGGGTGTGCCCCAGAATGCTACTGAACATTCACAACGTGGCTAGTGTAAATGGGGACTACATTTTTTGCTTAATTTTAATTAAATTTAAATAGCCACATGAGACTGTTGCTGTTATTTGCTGAGGAGTCACTTATGACTCATAGAAACTACATGGCAGGACAGAAGTGCCAGAACTTTTCTCCCATTTAGCCCCTGGTGGTTTGAAACACTGGCGTTTCAGTTAGCAGCCAAGTGCTTACATGTGGCTAGTGGGTACCACATTAGACAGCACAGCCTTAGAGGAGTTATCCTTGTTCCATGGAGAAGAAACAATGAAGATTAACACTAATTCAAGGCACCTCTGCTTTAGCTGTGCTTTATCTGAGAAGAAAATTCAGCTAGCAAGCATGGAACAGCAAATTATAATGTGAAGATCATTGTTAAGAGCTAGTTTGCCTAGATTTGAATTTTGGCTCTGCTACTTACTACCACTTAACCTCATTGTGACTGTTTCCTGGTCTACAAAATGTGGATAAATAATGAGTCCTGGTGTGGCATTGTGGATTAATTGCAAAGTCTGTTTGAACCATAGGTTGAGGGATCAAGTTCACCAGCTGCTCCTCAGAAACCCTATACAGGGTTGCTCTGGGTAGCAATCAACTCAATGGCACTTAACAACTATAATATCATAGGGAGTTGAGTTGTTGTTTTTGTTGTTGTTGCGAAGTGCCGTCGAGTTGGTTCCGACCCATAGCGACCCTGTATAGGGTTTCCAAGGAGCAGCTGGTGAGCTTGAACCGCCAACCTTGCAGTTCAAACGGCTTTTCTGTCTGGCGCATTAACCCACAGCACCACACGAGGACTCCAGGGAGTTGAGTAGATGTAAATCACTTTGAAAAGGTGCCGAGACCCTAGTGAATGCTACATTTGTTGTTGTTGTTATGTGCAATGGAGTTGGTGCCAACTCATAAAGAACTCATTAAGTGAATCTACAAGAAAAGATATACAAAAGGTCCCAAAGACTCTGGTTGAAAGTATTCATTCGTATTACGCTCCTCCATCAAAAAATGGTAATATAGGTAGGTTTCTATTTCCTTTAATGAGGAACATGTAAATTTTTTGTAGCTTCACATCAAATACCCAGATGCCGTGGCCACATGGCTAAAGCCTGACCCATCTCAAAAGCAGACTCTTCTAGCACCACAGGTATTTTTTAACTCCTCTCAATAGTGTGGGGGGGGGGGAAGAAAAGGGGGGAGGGGGGGGGTAGCTACCAAGCCAATCATTTGAGTTGGTTAAATGGATTCATCTTTTCCCTCCTGCATGTTGGCTACTCTTTTAATCAAAGAATTAAAACACTCATGATATATACTAATAATGTGCCCTTCCTTCCTATGCAGAAGGCCATATCCTCTGAAGAAATTGACCACCTTAAACAAGAGGTGAGTTCTGCTGTTCAACAGGTGGCTGATAAAAATCTTGCAGAGAAGAAAGAAGCCATTCTTTCTTCTAATTGCATTCCTTGGATTTTCTCCTGATGAAATTCCTTTAGCAAATTCTTCAGTAGATTGCCAGTCTAAAACTTGATCAGTCAACAAACATGTATTTACAAAATGTCATAAATACCAGGTTTCTTCATGTATGTTCCATGCTGTAAGGAATATTTATGAATGCCTGTTATCTTCAGTTTATGATATTTTATAGCTGTTGTACCTAATATCTGATTAATTAACTGGTTAATCCAATTAAGAATTTTGAGCTGTAGTTTAACTACACATGCATATTAGAATCTCCTTTACATTATCCATGCTAACAGCCAGGTGATTTTATGTTTTGGCACATACATTTTGAATATGCATGCTCCAATATCCAGTGAACTCCCAATATTTCAAGTAGAAAAAAAAATCAACCTCATAATTATATATCTGTATCTCTTGATTTTAGTAAATTGAATCTAGTAAATGAAAAATGTCCAGCATGTACAAGAAAAAACCATTATCAATATGAATGTTGTATCCACTTATTTGGCTTGAAAACATCTATCAAAATAACTCAGAATATTATTCCATTGATCCTTGTGGGAGATATCAAAGGAGAAATTGGAAGATGCTCAAAGTAGCTCCTAAAAGCCCTGAAGTGTATTGTGAACGCATCGTCAACCAAATAAATAAAAAATAGTATGTACTATATGTAAAGGCTGAGGGTACATAACAATTTTTGTGGCCATCTGGATTTTTAGACCCTCCCAAGTAAATCCAATGAAAGCCAAGACTTGACAGATGATGTGGATGATGAGGATGACAGCGACCATGTGAACAACCAGGACTCTGTTGAATCCGATGACTCAGAAGACCATGATGATACCGATGACCCCGACCGTTCTGATGAATCTCACCATTCCGATGAATCTGATGAACTGGTCACTGATTTTCCCACTGATATGTCAGCAACTCCAGTGTTCACTCCAGTTGTGCCCACAGTAGACATTTATGATGGCCGAGGTGATAGTGTGGCTTATGGACAGAAGTCAAGATCTAGAAAGATTTCCACACTTCTATTCAAGGTAAATCCCTTAACAGATACATAGGGTACTTAAGACTAGAGTTCAGTTCAGGAAATTAGAACCTGCATAGCCATTAATTCACCAAGCAGCAAACAAGCATTTATAACTATCAAATATGAAACCTTTTCCTATTTGGCTATTTTATGTTTAATCCTACATGATATCCTTTTAGTTTCCTCTCTCAAACACAATTCTAATTTTCTAAGTCATAGCTATAAAACATTTATTCTACTCATTTTTTAGATTAAATTAAAACTTCAGAAAACAACAATTCATTTCTAAATGTAATGACCATGCATTGAAGCTAAATTATACAAGGGAAATCATAGAGTTCTAAATTACACTGAATCCATAATAAAAGGATCTGAATTTGACAAAGCTTTGCCATTTGCTAAGGAACCCTGGGAGCACTGTGGATTAAGTGTTGGGCTGCTCACCAAAATATTGACTATTTTAACCAACCAGCTGCTCAGTGGAAGAAAAATGAGGCAGTCTTCTTCAGAAACCCTATGGAGCAGTTCTAGTCTTATCGGTTTGCTATGAGTTGGAATCAACTCAATGGCCCTGTGCCTTTTATTGTTGTTGTTTGATTTTGCCATTTACTCTTCATTTGACTTTTGACTTTCACTTTGCCTTTTTTGTGAGACAAGGCTAATGTGACCTTTCACATAGGTTCCATTACATATATAATGGATAAACAATTGATAGGTATAAACTAAAGAAGATGACTTATGGAAGAGCATGATCAATTACAAAGTACCATACTTTTTTTTTAACATTAGCAAATATTTATACAATTTTCTGTATAAATTAGCCTGAAAGTTAGAAAGCAAAGCAGAATTAAAATGTTCCCATTCCTGGGTTGTTCTTTTAATTCTCTTTCTTTTGTTCTGTGATTCTGTATCCTGATGATCTCACCTCACTCAAGAAATCTGAGGCATTCGGTGATGAACACAAGGCCATGTCTGTCATGCAAGCCATGAAGAAGGTTTCTAACTGGGACAGCCAGCAGCAAGGCAGTCATGAAACCAGTCAACCGGATGATCACAGTGTGGAAACCCACAGCCTCGAGCAGTCCAAAGAATACAAGCTGAAGGCAAATGATGAAAGCAGTGAGCATTCTCATATGACTGATAGTCTGGAAAATTCCAAAGTCAGCCAAGAATTTCACAGCCATGAAGATAAGCACCTCCCAAGCCCTAAGAGTGAGGACGAAGATCAACAACTGAAATTTCGCACTTCTCATGAATTAGAGAGTACATCTTATGAGATCAATTAAAAGGAGAAGAATAAAATACAGTTTCTTACTCTGCTTTTAGTAAATCGGGGGGAAATTCGTATAGGGTTTGGGAGAGATTATGAAATGGTTATTTCTCAGTTTAGCGGGTGAATGTATTTGTATGTGGGTCTGGAAATAGATACATGTTTTTTTGATCATTAGTTTGTGGCTTAGTGGTAACACCCTGGTAAACTAACAGCTTCAGGGTTTGGTCTATAGTCTCTTGCTATCAGAAACTAGCTCTGCATTTTAATGTGTGTTTTTCTTTCATGGATAGAAATTTATGTAGATGCAAACAAAACACTTTTACACACTTAAAAGAGAGGATATTATATTGTGTGTCACCATACATCTTTTATTTTTTAAATTAGTGTACATTTTGTTGTGATTACTTTTGTTTTTGTGAATAAATCTTATATCTCAGATATAAGGAGAATTTGATGGTGTCCGTTGCTTCTCTTACTTGGTTTCCCACAGTTGCTCTGCAATTAATAAAATGTAACCATTTTAATGAAGCTGCAAGATTTGACAGAGTAATCTAGGGCTTACAGACTCGTGATGTGGTGCTGTGGGTTAATGTGCTAGGCTACAAAGTCAGTTTGAACTGCAAGATCAGCAGTTCAAGCTAACCAGTTGCTCCTCGGGAACCCTATACAGGGTCACTGTGGGTTGGAACTGACTCGATGGCACTTAACAACAACAAATATATATACATATATCTAGGGCTTTTGGACTCCTGGTGTGGCTCTGTAGAATCAGCACTAGATGGCGAACCACAAGGTCGACGTTCAAATCCACCAGTTGCTCCTTGGAAACACTATACAGGGTCACTATGAGTTTGAACTGACTTGATGGCACTTAACAACAATCTAGGGTTTGCAGATTCAATTAGCTGAGCTAAAGTTCCTAGCCAAAGGGATGGAGCCAAACAGGGGTGGGTATTCAGCCTGCACTTCTTCAGCCACATGGAGATCTATGAGCCTTGTGCTAATTATCACAAAACCGATCATTTAAAAAAAGAAAAGCTACTAAAAGCCTCAATGCAATCAAAAATTAATATCATTGTTTCTTACCATTCTCCATTAATTTGCTCAGTGAATGTATCACTCTCAAGTCCTTGGATGAAACCTCCGGTTGGTCTTAAATCTTTTTTGATGATTCATAGATAACAAACAGTTATTTTTTATTGGAAATTTTTAAATTACTACTTGAAATAATAATCAAAATTCCAGTTTCATTGAAAACTTCTGGAAACCACCTCCTTTATTTTCTTGTCTTCCTCTTCTGGTTTTCCTAAAACTAGAAATCCCACTTGGAATTTTTTAATTCTCTATTAGATTATTTTTGGAACAAAGGGGAAAAGGTAGATTGTGGAACTTCTTTAAAAGAATCATAATGAAAATGCAGAATCAATAGAGTATATAGTTAGAAAGCAGTTAACTCAGTGAAAAGCCATAGTCTCAAATTTCTGCAGCAACAAAAGATAAATAAAAATAAATTCAGTTTTTATTTTAAAACATAGAAAAGAACAAAAGAGTACAGTGAAAGAAAGTCAAGAAAACCAACTCAATTAAAAGCAAAAAATAATGCAGTAGAGAAGAGAACAATAATAGAAACTAATGATTAATCAAAATGTTGGGTTTCTTTGTTAAAAAAATACAAAATCAACAAAATAGGCAAACCACCAACTATTCAAATAATGAAATGAAAGTAGAAAACACAAATAAGTAATGCGAACGAGAAGACAACCAGTGTAACCAAGGAAATTTAAAAACCAAAGAGATTATTTTGCTCAACTTTAGATAAAGCAAATTAAAGACCTAGATGATTTGAAACTTTTTCTAGGAAAATAAAATTTGTTACACTTCACAAAAATTCTCAAATGATGAAAATTTCTGCAAGATGACGACAGAATAGGCAAACACACTACCCGGACCCTCTTCAAGAAAGCTACAGAAGACCAAATGGCACAGATACAGATGATAATCCTGAAACCCTGCATTTCAGAGGAAAGGATGGCGAAGTAGGCTGAATACTTACTGGGAGGAGAAGCTGAGCAGGGGCAGGGAAAGAAGGAGACAGACAGCTGAAAGGTCCACTGACCAGGTGTGGCTCAGCAGTTCTTAAACTTTGCAAACAACTTTGGAGAAGACGATGGTCTGGTGGCTCAAATACACCTGGCTACAGGAAAGGTGTGAGTCTTTCTTGTTCCCCACAGGGATAGTCCCTGGCTGCATCGCCTTCATGCCTGAATTCAGGTGAACTCTGTCCCTTTGCATTAAAGGAATTGGCAAAGAACAAGGTAACAGGAATTGATGGAATATGAATTGAAATCTTTCAACAAAGTGAGGCAGCACTGGAGGGACTTAACTCATCTATGCCAAGAAATTTGGAAGACAGGTATCTCTGGACAACTGATTGGAAGAGATCCATATTTGTTCCCATTCCAAAGAGAAGTCACCCAAATGAATGCGGAAATCATCAGACAATATATTTGATATCCCATGCGAGTAAAATTTTACTAAAGATAATACAGAAATAGCTGCAACCATCCATTGACAGAGAACTTACAGAAGTTCAAGCCACATTCAGAAGAGGGTGTGGAATGAGGGCTATCATTGCTGATATCAGATGGATCTTGGCTGAAAGGAGAGAATACCAGAAATACCTGTGCTTTATTGACTACACAAAGGCTTTTGATTATGTAGATTGTGACAAGCTTGGACAACATTGTGAAGTATGAATATCCTGGAACACTCAATTGTGCTCATGAGGAATCTGCACATGGACCAAGAGGCAGTTGTTCTAACAGAACACAGGAACATTGAATGGTTTAAAATTAGGAAAGGTGTGTGACAG
>NW_006408627.1:8302421-8303782 GCF_000296735.1 Chrysochloris asiatica
AGCGTGGCAACAATTGTGAGGTTGGCCCAGGACTGGGCAGTTTTTCATTCTGTTGTGCATAGGATCACTATGAGTCAGTACTGACTCAATGGCACCTAACAACAACAATTGTCCCCAGATCTGCAGAACTCGTAAAGTCTTCCAGATCAGTCATAAGAACTATCCTAACCAATCACTCTGTTCCAAGCTGTACTTTGGTCTTGACAGACTAACGCCCGTTACCAAAAGGGCCTACACAAACTCCTTCTGGATTGGATGCCCTGAACACAGACAATCTGTAAGCTTATAGGAACTACATCTAAAGCCATGAAAGAACACTACTGTCTCATGACTCCCTGACCCACCTCATGAGCTCCTCCGGTGGCACGAACACACCCAGAATTTTCTCCTTTATGGGTCCAGTTCCTACCCTAGTTCTTTTCCTTTCATTGGTTTTCTTAGTTCATTCTTCTTCTATTTCTCTAACCCTTCCCAATTTTTTTTTATACTTTCTATCTACACTTTTGCTTCTTTTTTTTTTTTTCTGTTTCTTTCCCCCACTACCCCCAGCTTTCACAAACATATGGGTTATTGAAAATGCCATGGCTTGGGTCAGGGGCACTTTAGTCCTCAAACTGATACCTTTGCTCTTAGCACTTTGAAGAGGTCTTGCACAGCAGATTTGCCGAAGGCAATAAATACATCCTCTGATTTCTTGATTGCTGCTTTCATGGGCATCTATTATGGACCCAAACAAAATTAAGTCTTTGATAACTTCAATCTTTTCTCCATTTGTCATGATGTTACTTATTGGTCCAGTTATGAGCAATTTTGTTGTTTATATTGAGGTGCAACCCAGATCAAAGTGGTCTTTGATCTTCATCAGTAGGTATTTTAAGTCCTCTTCACTTTCAGTAAGCAAGGCTGTATCGTCTTCCTTCAGTATCATTGGCTCTTGATCATATGCTATCTCTTGAAATCATTGAATATTGACCATTTTTAGGGACCCAAATTACCACTGACACCCACCCATCAAAGTGGGAGCTTATAGTGGTCAGATGATAGAGGGGGGTCTTAGGTCTAGGATGACACAGTGAGCCCAGTTGTTTCATGGGCCCATCCTGTGGTTATTTCTGTAATCAATCAAGTATGTGAATTGACTTACATCTGGAAACTAGATGAGGGACATAATCTCCATGTGGAGACTGAAGTCAGGATTTTGATTCCCAGACGTAAAGTTTTTTGTTCAGAAACCCTATTTCATTTATCAACTTCTTGGGTGGTTCAAAGAGTTAACCTGCTGTACCAATAACAGGAAGACTGGAGATCAGAGTCTACCCAGAGGTCCCATGGAAGAAAATCGTCGTGATCTATGTCTGAAA
>NW_006408627.1:8319490-8337303 GCF_000296735.1 Chrysochloris asiatica
TATTTTCAATAACCTCATATGCATGCGAAAGCTGCACAGTGAATAAGGAAGACCATGGAAGGATTGATGCCTTTGAGTTATGGTGCTGGAGGAGAATATTGAAGTGCTATGGGCTGACAAAAGAACTAATAGATCCATTTTGGAAGAAGTGCAGCCAGAGTGCTCCTTAGAGGCCAGGATGGCCAAACTTCATCTCTCATACTTTGGACATATTGTCAGGAAGGACCAGTTGCTAGAGAAGGATATCACGTTTGGTAAGGTGGAGGGTCAGAGAAAAAAAGGAAGACCCCCAACTAGATGGATTGGACAAGATGGATTGGCAGCATTGATGGGCTCAAGTGTGGCAACAACAGTGAGGTTGGCCCAAGATCGGGCAGTGTTTCGTTCTGCTGTGCGTAATGTCACTATGGGTTGGTACCGACTGTATGGCAACTAACAACAACAACAACAGGGGAAGATAGATTCCCCACTGAATAGTTTTCATCTTGTATAGATGGGTCTGGTAAAAAGAGATTGGCATAAGATGCTTATGATTCAATAGTGAATAATTATTACCATGACCAATTGTGACTGTCGCCATTGTAAAGGTAGAAGTTTTGTATCAAGAATGGGGGAGTAGTTTATCTTATATTCCAGGAACAGAAGATCCTAGGACCATTAAGGGAAAAGAGCATGAGCAGAATGTGGGACTCTATCCAGAGAAACAGTAACACCAGAGATGGAAGCAGAGATAATGACATGGAGAGATAGAGCCGCTGAAGATGCTAGACTCATGGAAAGAGAAAGGTTGTGTGTTGATGGCCAGATGACAGGCTTGCAGAATGTGCCCTTTGATTGTATAAGTAATTATATATTCCTGAGTGTTTTTGTGTACATCTCCCTCCTAAAAATACAACAACAAAAACAGACAAACAAAGGGAATAGAAGCAAATACTGTTGAATGATGGTACATGGAGGGGATTGTAATCATTGCAATGAAACAAAATACAATAGGATGAGTGTAAAACTGATGTTTTTCCATGTAAACTGTTACTCAGTTCACAATAAAAACTTTTTTAAAAGGGTGGGAAGGCTATAAAGGCACAAAGTGGCTGGCTTACAAGATTTCATGATGGTGCTTAGATTCAGAACAAGGCGAGTATGGTAGAATCTCCACTGAAAAGCTTTCCTCCTTTCCAGATGGATCTGGAAATGCTGATAGACTTTTGTTTTTTTTTTTCCTTTTTTAAAGTTTGTATTGTGAATTGAGTGATAGTTTACATGGGAGAACATAGGTTTTATACTCATTGTTTCATTACAATGATTGCAATCTCCTTTATGCATCATCATTCAACAGTATTTGCTTCTATTCCCTCCGGGGTTTGTTTTTTTTGTGTGATTTGTGGGGGATGTACACAACAACATTCAGGAATATATAATCATTTAAACAACCAAAGTGTACATTCTGTGAGCCTGCCTCCTGACCACCAATGTTGATAGGGTTTTATGATTCAATTGTGAGCAATTGTTAGCAGGATTAATTGTAATAGTCACAGTTGTAATTGTAGAAGATGTGTCACTAAAAGAGGGGAGTAGTTAATCTTTCATTTCAAGAACAGACCATCCCAGGGCCATCAAGGGGGAAGAACATGAGTAGAGCATGAGATCCCTACCTAGAAAAAGCGGTAACTGCAGAGACAGTGGCATGGAGAGACAGAGAAGCTGCAGACTCTAGGCCCATGGACTGAGTAAGGTTGTGTAACTGTGGGCAGGAGCCTGGCTTGCAGAATATGTCCTATGGGCATTTAAATGAATATATGTGTGTGTGTGTGCACATCAAATATTTTTGCTTTGGTCATTTGTGAAATGTAAGATATAAAAGGGAAGACAAAGGGAGGAAGTAGGATATAATTGTTGTTGCAGGGAGGGGATTGTAATCATTGAGATGAAACAAAGCGTAAAATGTGTTGAATATAAAGCTGATGATCTTGTCTGTTAACCCTCACTCAATTCACAATAAAAAGCTAAATAAAATAAAATATGGGGAAAGGATTATAAAAAAAAAAAAAAAGCAAGATCCTAAAAGTACTCTTAACATTGGCAATATCATTAACAACTTATCTAGGCTGTAGGATAAGCACTGAGCTGGTAACCACAAGGCTAAACCTATCAGCCTGCAGAGGAGACGCTTTCTATTCCCATAAAGATTTACAGCCTACAAAACCTTATACAGGGTTGCGATGAACTGGAACTGACTTAGCAGCAGCAAACAACAATAGCAGGTGCTATATGAAGTTATTAATTATTATTGAGAAAAAGGACAAAAATTGTATGGACATAACACATCCAACTTCTTTAATGTCCGGAGACAGGGTGAGTGGAAGTTTTAGGTACAGCTTGAATAGCTGACTTTCCTCCATATATTGCCTTTATCGTCATTGCTGACAAGGGCAGAGGAGGAGTGGGTTAAGTGTTAACAAAGGTATTTCTGGGTTAGGAACATCTAATTTACTGACAACTATTACTTGCCCTTTAAACTGGTTCTGTCGCAGCCAATGAAGCAACACAGGAACAGACCCAAAGTTTTTCAATTTGGCAGATTCAGCACAGTAACTGAAACTGGAAAAATTACAAGACAAAGTCCTGAAATGAGAGACTCTAAAGAGGGGTTGTAAGCCCTCTCATGAGCCTGCTGCATGAAACTGGGTTATGGGCAAGACTGTAGGAAAGCTACACACATTCAAAGCAGTGTGGTCTGCAGCCATCTTTGAGAGAGGTGCCTCCACCTTAAAGCATTGCAAGACTGCTTGTCAGTGCTCAAAATCTGAGGGAAAGAGATTTTGTTTCTATGCAACACTTACTTTACACCGCCCTTCTTCTGTAAGAGGGAGATTAAGTTTCTAGAAACGTTTTGACCTGTGATATTTGCTGTTACAGCAATCTGTCCAATTCACCATAATTTTACAAATGTTGGGTCTATTCCAGAGATGCTTCTTCAGCCATGACTAAACTGAGCAGAACCAGTTATAAGCCATAGCAACTTCTCAAAAACACAGCTAGGAACGCATGGTTCCTAAAATTGTCTTTAAATCAAATTTGTAGATAACTAAGAACAGATACATACACTTCTTATTTAATACCTGTTAGTCAAACGTTTGATTTAGTATATGTTATATATTTCACATTTCTGTGAGTCCTGGTGTGGCACTGTAAGTAGTTAATGCACTAGATTTCAAAGTCAGTTTGAACCTCAAGATCAGTAGTTCAAATTCACCAGGTGCTCCTCGGAAACACTATACAGAGTCACTATGGGCCAGATCCAACTCAACAGCACTTAACAACAACAACAATATGTATATAAAACACTTAAGAAGCTCTTCCAAATGCACAAAGCCATCTTAAACATAATAATACAGGACATAATAATAATAATAAAAGTAAAAGTTCATGTGGTACTGTATTAAAGAGAAATAATCTGTTTGTGTGTGTAGATGTGTGTGGATATAAAGTACTATTAAAAATAGAATGGTTAACAAACATGAGGAAATGTTTGTGATCATTAGCCATTAGCAAGATGCCAATCAAAGCAACAATGGTATATCATCTCATGCCAGTATCAATAACAAAGTGTAAAACAGCAGAAAACAACACATGCTGGAAATGGCATGGAAAGACTGGAACCCTCCGACATTGCTGGTGGAACTATAAAATGGTACCATCACTGTGGAAACGGTATCATGCTAGGAAGTACCAATACTACTGGAAATAGTTGGAAACAGCAATACAGTAGTTGGTATATATTCTCAAGAAGTAAGAGCCATAACACAAGTAGATATATACACACCCAGGTTCATCACAGAACAGTTCACAATAGCAAAAAGATGGAGACAGTGGAAATGTCTATCAGTGGAAGAAGGAACCAAAAAACGTTGATACATACACACAATGGAATCTTATGCAACATTACAGAATAACGGTTAATACGTGAAACACCTCACAGCATGGAAGAACCTGCAGGACATTGTTTTTGTAAGCAGGTGCTGTTGAGTCCATTTTGACTCATAACGATCCTACATACAACAGAATGAAACACAGCCTGGTCCTGAACCATCCTCACAACTGTTATTACATTTGAGGCCTTTTCTGCTGGCACTGTGTCAGTCCATCTTCTTGGAGGTCTTCCTCTTTTTCACTGACCCTCCACTCTACCAAGCACAATGTCCTTCTGATAATATGTCCAAAGTATGAAAGACGAAGTCTTGCCATCCTGGCTTCATTCTGGTTGTACTTCTTCCAACATGGATTTGTTTGTTCTTCTGGAAGTCCATGGTACTTTTCATATTCTTCTCCAACACCGTAACTCAAATGTATCAATTCTTCTACAGTCTACCTTATTCATAGTCCAATTTTCACATGCATGTGAGGCAATAGGCAATTCAGGGGACAAAACAATGAAAACTTTCTGGTATTCTCTGCTTTCAAGCAAACCCATCTAACGTCAGCATTGATATCTCTCCTTCCACGTACTCATCTGAACCTGGCTTGACCTTTGGTAGTTCCCTGTCGTACTGTTGCAGCAATTTTTGAAATATCTTTAGCAAAATTTTATTTACATGAGATATTAATGATATTGTTCAATGATTTCCACATTCTGCTGCATCAGCTGTCTTTGGAATGGGCACAAATATGGATTTCTTCCAATTAGTTAGCCAGATGGCTGTTTTCCTACTTTATTGACATAGATGAGTGAGTGCCTCCTGTACTATATCAATTTGTTAAACGATTTTAATTTGTATTCAATCATTCCTGGAGCCTTTTTCTTTACCAATGCCTACAGTGCACCTTATACTTCTTCCTTCAGTAACATTAGCTCTTGATCATACGCAACTTCTTGAAATAATTGAACATTGGACATTTCTTCTTGGTACAGTAACTTCTGTGTATTCCTTCCATTTTTTTTTTTTTTTATGCTTTCTGAATCATTCAATATTTTGCCCATAGTATCCTTCACATTGAGGTTAGAATTTTTTCTTCAGTTTCCTCAGCTTGAGAAATGCTGAGTGTGTTCTTCACTTTTTGGTGTTCTAACTCCAGGTCTTTGCACATTTCATTGTAATATTTGACTTTGTCTTCTCGAGCTGTCATTTGAAATTTTGTATTTGGCTCTCTTATCTTCTTGTTTTTTCCATTTGCTTTAGCATCTCTATGCTGGAGAGCAAGTTTCAGAGTATCTTCTGACATCTGTTTTGCATCCAATCACCAATTATTATAATGATTGCATGTCTGATCAAGTTCAGACTGAAGAATTTTGTAGAATTCTTCAATTACATCATCATTGGCTTCAGTGGTTGCTGATAAATTTGAATAGTTGTATTAACTGGTCTTCCTTGTTGGCATATGGATATTATCCCTTCACAGACAGCTTTATACTTCAAAATACATCTTGAAATGTTCTCTTTGATGATGAATGAAATGCCTTCCTCTTCAATTTGTCATTCCCAGCATAGTAAACCATGTGATTATCAGATTCAAAATTGTTAATACAGTCCATTTAAGCTCAATAATGCCTAGGATATGGATGTTTATGCGCTCACTATTGACAACTTGCAATTTTCCTGGATTCATACTTTGTACATTCCATGTTCCAATTATTCATGGATTTAATGACTTCTTCATTAAAGATACCTTTTTCAAACAATATAAAAGAAATATGGACCTCACCAGATTGAATACACAAAATCAAATTGACTATATCTGTGGAAAGAAACAGTGGGAAAGCTCCATGTCACCAGTCAAAACAATGCCAGGGGCAGACTGTGGAACAGACTATCAATTGTTCATATGCAAATTCAGGCTGAAGCCAAAAAATTAAAACAAGTCCATGAGAGACAAAATATGAACTTGAATATATCCCACTGAATTTAGAGATTTGATGCATTAGACATTAAAGATAGAACACCAGAAGAGTTGTATGATTACATGAAGAACAGCACACAGGAAGAAAGCAAAAGTTCATTAAGAAGAAAAGAATGAATGAAAAGACCAAGATGGATGTCAGAAGAGACTCTGAAACTTGCTCTCCAGCATAGAGATGCTAAAGCAAATGGAAAAAATGAGAAGATAAGAGAGCCAAATAAAAAATTTCAAATGACAGCTCGAGAAGACAAAGTCAAATATTACAATGAAATGTGCAAAGACTTGGAGTAAGAACACCAAAAAGTGAAGAACACACTCAGCATTTCTCAACTGAAGAAAGAATTCAAACCTCAATGTGAAGGATACTATGGGCAAAATATTGAATGATTCAGAAAGCATCAAGAAAAGATGGAAGGAATACACAAAGTCACCGTAATATGCAAGGATTGTTGTTTTCACATTTTCCACTATTTCAGATTATCAAAGAACTAAGAGACAAGGACAGAGGAGAATTTTGATACCTTAAAGCAGAGGAGCTCAATATTAAAGACTCTAGAAATAAGAAATTTGACTAGAAACCATATGCTTTAACTTTCCCATCCAGCTACATGTATAAAAAGGACCTACTAAAGGAACCATCACATTATGGACAGAGAATGGGGCCAAGGGCAAAACACACATACACATTGTGCTAACAAGTTTTAAGGGGTTTTCTTCGGGGATATTGTGAAGCCATAAAGAAACCTCAAAACTCAACATTTAAAAGCAAAAAAAATTCAGTTAGAAAATGGACAAAAGATATACACTGATATGGAAGTTAGCAAATACTTAGTAGCTTACAAAACACAGAAGATAAAAGAAATGGTACAAATCAAAGAAATATCAAGAACATAATTTTTTTTTTCAAAAAAGCCTGAAATCATATATGGTGATAAATATAAATTGTAACAACAAATGTAAATAGATTTTTAAAAATTAAACCAAAAATTCTACATCATCTTTTGTTTTTCTTTTACACGTTGCGCTTACAAACACATAAAAGAAACTTCTTAAAGAGTTACAGTATTACTATCAAATTAAGAAGTAAAAGTAGAAGTAAAAAGCATGAAATTAAATAATTTATTATACATTGTTGCTGTTATTAGATGCCAGCAAGTCAATCCCAAGTCACAGCAACCCTGTGTACAACAGCACGAACCTTACCTAGTCCTATGCCACCCTCACAATCATTATGCTTACTGCCACTGTGCCAACCCATCTAGTTGGGGGTCTTCCTCTTTTTCACTGACCTTCCAATTTACCAAGCATGATGTCCTTCTCCAGAGATTGAACCCTGCTGATAATATGTCTAAAGTGTGCGAGACAAAGTCTCAAAATCATGGCTTCTAAGAAGCTTTCTGGTTGCAACTCTTCTTTTGGCAGTCCATGGTATTTTTAAATTCTTCTCCAACACCATGACTCAAATGCATCAATTCTTCTATGGGCTTCCTTATTCATTGTCCAACTTTTACATGTATTTGAGGCTACTGAAAATACCATGGCTTGGGTCAGGCGCACCTTAGTCCTCAATTTGACAACTTTGCTCTTTAAAGAAATCTTGTGCAGCAGATTGGCCTGATGCAATACGTCATTTGATTTATTGACTGTTGGTTCCCTGAGTGTTGATAGTGAATCCAAGCAAAATGAAGTCTTTGACAACCTCAATCTTTTCTCCATTTATCATGATGTTATTTACTGGTCAAATTATATTTTTGTTTTCTTTACATTGAGGGTGCAACCCACACTGAAGGTTATGGTCTTTAAAGTCCTCTTTGTTTTCAGCAAGTAAGGTTATATCAGTTTCATATTGCAGGTTGTTGATGAGTCTGCCTCCAATTCTGATACCACATTCTTCTTCATAGAACCCAGCTTCTTGGATTATTTGCTCAGCATAAAGATTGAATAAGTATAGTGAAAGAATACAAGCCTGGTGTACACCTTTCCTAACTCCAAACCATTCAGTGTCCCCTTGTTCTTTTCGAATGACTGCCACTTGGTCAATGTACAGGTTCCAAATGAGCACAATTAAGTGTTCCAGAATACTCACTGTCCACAATGTAGGCCTTAGCTTGTCATGATCCACAGAGTCAACAAGCTTTGCATAGTCAATAAAGCAAAGGTAAACATCTTTCTGGTATTCTCTGCTTTCAGCTGAGATCCATCTGACATCAACAGTGATATCCCTTGTTGTATATCCTATTGAATCTGACTTGAACCTCTGGTAGTTCACAGTCAATGTACAGTTGCAGCTGTTTTTCTTTAGCAAAATTTTACTTGTATGTGATAGTAATGATATTGTTCGATGATTTCCACATTCCGTTGGGTCACCTTTCTTTGGAATGGACACAAATATGGATCTCTTCCAATCAGTTAGCCAGGTAGCTGTCTTCAAAATTTCTTAGCATAGTTGAGGGAGTGTTTCCAGTGCTGCCTCAGTTTGTTGAGAGGTTTCTATATGTAGTCCATTAATTCCTGGAGCAATGTTCTTTGCCAATGCTTTCAGTGCACCTTGGACTTCTTCCTTCAGTACCATTGGCTCTTAATGATATTCTACTTCTTGAAATGGTTGAACATTGACCATTTATTTTTGGTACAGTGACTCCATGTATTCCTTCCATCTTTTGATGCTTTCTGCATCATTCAATACTTGTCCCAAAGAATCCTTCAATACTTCAAATCAAGATTTGAATTTTTTCCTCAGTTCTTTCAACTTGAGAAATGCTGAGTGTGTTCTTCCCTCTTAATTTTATAACTCCAGATCTTTGCACATATCATCATAATATTTTACCTTTTTTCACAGGCTGTTCTTTGAAATTTTCTGTTCTGCTCTTTTACCTCCTCATTTGTTCCATTTGCTTTAGCATCTCTGTGCTGGAGAGCAAGGTTCAGAGTCTCTGCTGACATCCATTTTGGTCTCCCTTTCTTTCTTGCCTTCTTAATGACCTTTTGCTTTCTTCCTGAATGATGTTCTTGATGTCATCCCACAACTCTTCTGGCCTTCAATCATTAGCGTCTAATGCATCAAATCTGTTCTTCAAATGACCTGTAAATTCAGGTGTGATATGTTGTCATATTTTGGCTCTTGTAGCCTTGTTGTCGTTTTCTTCAGCTTCAGCCTGAACTTGCAAATGAGCAATTGATGCTCTGTTCCACAGTCTGTCCCTGGTCTTGTTTTGTCTGATGATATGGAAATTTCTACCATCTCTTTCCACAGATACAGTCAATTTTATTTTTGTGTATTCATCTGCTGAAGTCCATATGTATAATTAGTTCTCTTTATGTTGTTTTAAAAAGGTATTTGCAATGAAGAAGTCATTGGTCTTGCAAAATTGTATCATGCAATCTCCTGCATAATTTCTATCACCAAGACCATATTTTCCAACTACTGATCATTCCTCTTTGTTTCTAACCTTTGCATTCCAATCACCGGTAATGAGCAATATATCTTGATTGCATGTTTGATCAGTTTCAGATTGAAAATGTTGGTAGAATTCTTCAATTTTCTGATCATTGGCTTTAGTGGTTTGTTGCATAAATTTGGATAATAATGATATTAACTGGTCTTCCTCATAGGCATATGGTTATTATCCTATCACAGACAACATTGTACTTCAAGATAGATCTTGAAATATTATTTTTGATGCTATTCCTCTTCATTTGTCCTTTACAACATTGTAAACCATGTGATTGTCAGATTAAAAATGATCAATGCCAGTCCATTTTAACTCACTAATTCCTAGGATATCCATCTTTATGCATTCTATTTCATTTTTTATAACTTCCAATTGTTCTGGATTCATACTTTGTGCAGTCCATGTTCCTATTATTAATGGATTTTTACAGCTGTTTCTCCTTATTTTGAGTTGTGATTCATCAGCAAATGAAGATGCTGAACGTTATACTCTATTCACACCATCACAGTCAACTCTACTTTGAGGAGGCAGCTTTACCCTGTCATAGTTTGAATGCCTTCTAACCTGAGGGGCTCATCTTCTAGCACTATATCTGACAATATTCTTCTGGTAGTCATCATGTTTAACATTCAATATTCTGATGCTATCTGACAGTTTCACTACTATTCATAAGGTTTTCAGTGACTAAATATTCAGAAGTAGTCTGCCTTTCCTTCTCCAGAGTCTGTCTTAGTCTGAAAGCTCAGCTGAAACCTGCCCACCATTGGTGACTGTGCCGGTCTTATAAATGCCAGTGGCATAGCTTCCAGTGTCACTCATGCCACCACAGTGCAACAAATTGACAGAGGAGTGGTGAGCTAACAAATACGTGAGAACACAACTCAATCCACGGCAAGGAGTAAGTAAAGTAAATTTAGGCTGAGGAGCATAGGGTTGGGGCTAAGAAGGTTTCTGGAATAGACAATGTTTGAGTTTAGAAAGATTCATAAATCTTTATGAAGTGTAGAAGACAATTTGGAAGTGTTTCCAGGCAGTCTGTTTCGAAGACTTGAGCCGCATGAAGATAAGGACCATGTTTTCTTTCTTTTTATTTCTGCAGAAATCAGTATGGTACCTGACATCTAGTGGGTACTCAATGAATGTTAAGTGGCTTTATTAAGATTCCCTCATTATATCTTCAGTAAAGATTCTGTGGGAATTTCTAAGGCGGATAGTTAACATTATTATTCAGAGAAGGAAACTGAGACATAGAGGTTACCTCATCAAGATCACAGTGCCAGCCAACAATGGTGCCAAGATACCCCACACACAGACAGGGACACATTTAGGCCAAACCAAACCAAAATCCAGACATGAAGAATAGTACAAACCCTAGCTTTGCATTTTGACAGCAGAAAAATGAGAAATAAAAAAGAATAACAGTTATACTATGGTTAGCAGTGCTTTTTCTAAAACCCAAAGCACCAAATTTTCTTCTAATGATTTCAGATGTCAAGTGGTAAAAATTTATTTCACAATGTTCTTGAATAAATATGGATTGGGGAAAAAACTTGAAGGGGAAACATGTTTGTTTGGGTGGATTGCTAAGCAATGCCACACATGCCAGAAACTGCTTTGGGATTTCTTTTTGAAGGTTGAGACTGCAGGACAACGGACACTTCAATGCTTGTCTGTTTCATCAGTCCCACTGGAAAATGAAAGCAAAACAGGAAACAAGCAAGCCATTCTAATAATACAGAAGTTAGTGGTGTGGCAAATATTAAGTGTTAAATTAGTCCGGGTTCTTTTTAAGATTGCCTCATAAAATGGCTTCTCTAAATGTCCACTCTACCATTAAGAGGTAGGGTTTGTATAGTGTGTCCCCAGAAAATCCTTCTACGCAGATGAAATATGCAACCAAAGGAAAAAAACAAATAAGTATTATCCCACAGATACTATGAATTCTTGACATTTTTAATACGACAACAAAATTGTGCTGAAGCAAAATACAAGTGTGTATATCTCACTTATCTGAAAAAGGACATTTTCTCATAAGAAGAAGGGTTTTAAGATGGATATTAATTAGAGGAAGGAATTCTGTGGGTAAAGAGAGAATTTTCCAGCCTCAGACCTGCTTGAGAAAAAGCTGAGAATTCTAAAAAAAGATGTTAAGGAAAAAAGGAACACTAGTAACCAAAAAGAATGAGTAGGTATTAGAGCAGGAAGCATTTTGGATGGCATCTTTCTGAAGAAAATGTTCCGCTGCTATTCATATTCTGACTCTGTGTCTAACAATGTTCCCCTGCCATTCATAGTTTACAATGGCTAACCATTCTTCCTAGTCTGTCACGTGTGGAATTTCTGTCTTCCATCACTGAAGACAGATTGAAACTAACAGTGAAACTCCTGAAATATTAAAGAGGTATTGGGCTAAATAGTATCCAAATTATATTAAACAAAAGTTACTATGTATATTTTTAATCAGATTCCTGGTGTGGTGCTGTAGGATCAGCACTGGACTGCAAACCACAAGGCTGGCAGTTCAAACCCACCAGCTGTTCCTTGGAAACCCTATATAAGGTTGATATGAGTGGTAACTGACTTGACGGCACCTAACAGCAACATGGTTTAAATCACATATTTTTGGTGATGATTTATTTGTAAATAAAACTTCAGGTAAGCACATATCTAGCTTGGAATTATATATGTGTAGATACATTTTCAGTGAGTCTGACTTGGGGTGTGAGGAGGGATGAGGAGACAGCCTCAGGAAGAGTGTAGACAGATTTTGTATTAAATAACTTGCTCTCTAAAAATGCTTAGCATTATTTATATGAGGGAGCTTCAAAAAGTTCCTGGAAAAATAAAATTGGAAGATAATGCAATTTTTCCACGCACTTTTTAAAGCTCCCTCATACTAACAACTGGAGAACAAAATCTGAATTTTTTTTGTCATGCATCTGCAGTCTTCCAAGATAGGGCCCTGTATACCTTCTTCATTCACTTCAGCTAGGGTAATCCCTCTTCTGAATCTCCCCCTTGTATTGGAAGCCTTGAATATTGACTTATATACAAAATTATGTTTTTCTATCTATCGTTACTTAAAGGAGTCCTGGTGATACAATGGTTAAAGCACTGGCCTGTTAATCAAAAGGTTGGGCAATTCAAACCTACCAGTCACTCCGTGGGAGAAAAGATCAGGCCCTCTGTTCCCATGAAGATTACAGCCTATGAAACCCAATGGGGCAGTTCTACCCTGTCCTATAGAGTCAACATGAGCTGTAATCAACTTGACTGCATAATAACATTGCTATTTAGATTCACATGGGTCCTTGAATGATTTGTCCAAATAATATTTTGTTTTCTTTGTGCAGTCTAACTAAAATAATGCCATTTACCATGCAGAGTAAAAGCACAGAATTCGAACCCATTAAATAGATTTTAATTGAATTAATTTGTTTATTCTATTACTCCTTTTAATCATTAGGATTTTTCTCCTTGTATTTTCCCTACATGCTAGAACAATATAGTAAGAGCAAAAGAGTAATGTTTTTCCTGTCTATCAAACTTTGGAGAAAAGATTGAAGTTGTCAAGGACTTCATTCTTCTTGGATCAACTATCAACACTCATGGAAGCAGCAGTCAAGAAATCAAATGACGTATTTATTGCATTAGGCAAATCTGCTGGACAGGGAATAAGCAAGACCGTAGAAGACTTGATGCTTTTGAGTTATGGTGTTGGAAGAGAATATTGAAAGTGTCATGGGCTGTCAATAGAACCAACAGATCTGTGTTGGAAGAAGTGCAGACAGAGTGCTCCTAGGAGGCCAAGATGGCCAAACTTTGCCTAGCATACTTCAGACATACTGTCAGGAGGGACCAGTCACTGGAGAAGGATATCATGTTTGGTAAGGTGGGGAGTCAGAGGAAAAGAGGAAGACCCTCAACGAGATGGATTGGCCAAGTGGCAGCATCGATGGGCTCAAGCGTGGCAACAATAGTGAGGTTGATCCAGGGTCGGGCAGTGTTTCGTTCTGTTGTGCATAAGGTCGCTACAAGTTGGAACTGACTCGCTGGCACCTAACAGCAACATCTTTCGTGCATAAGAGGTAAGCTCTCAAAGTGACACCTTTGCTTGTGTGTGTGTTTCAAATTGTTTTATTCCTTCACATTTTTCTTTATTAGGAGTGACTGAAATAAAAAATATAACTGGGTCCCATTATCATCATCATCATAGAAATGTCTTTAAGAGAAATTGGTCAAATGAATCTGTTCGCTTCCCATTTTCAACCAGCAGATAGTTTCCATGGATATAGACAGCCAAGAGTCTGTCAAGAATGCTCAAATATATTCTATAATACAACATGCACATCCACAGGGGAAAATAGACTAGGAAATAACCTGTATGTACTTGATTTCATCATACAAGACAAGCACAAAAGTGCCACCTATGCCTCTGAGCACATTGGACCATGCACCCTTGAAAGAGGCTTTTCCTCCTTCTCTCGGGCAATCTTCCTCTAGCCGTCAAGGGTGCCTGTGTACATTGTATCAGTTCCTTTGTGCCCTGACTGCACAATCATGAGACGACGAACAGTGTGGAATGGATAGGAAGTCAACCCAGCCACAGCCTTCACGAATTAAGCCATCATCCAGCTGGCAAAGATGTGAGAATTCTATGGCATTCCCTTGGCAGTTGTCATAGATACAGAAGTAGGTAGCTTGGTAAATGGTAAAACCCTGCACAGACACATTAAAGCCTTGGGACAGATTCTTAATCCCATCAGATTAGGAGATTTTAACCAGGCAGTCACCAAGGACTTTGAACTCTCTTTCAGCACCAACTTTCCCACATCAGCTGCTAGACGTGTACAGGCAAAATCAAGACGGTACAGGAAGCACCAGGACATTACTCCGGAAGCACTACTGGATGCCAGATTATCTGCAAAATAGAGCCAAAACTGGGTCCTCTTGTCCACACCACCCAGGAAGGTCTGCTTGTATTTATCTTTGAGGGCAAAGTTGAGAGTTTGAGTGGGGAAATATCGGACATTGGCCAGGTTAGCACACCGGAAGGGCATGACTCTGCTTCTTGGGATACCAACCACATAATCGGCAATGCCCTCGTACTGTTTATCTGCCGTGCTTTGCTGCTGACCTGCTGCATCTGCAGGAGTTGGACCCTTTGATGGGCGCTAGCTACCACTCCACTTGCAAGGAAGTCCTTGGCAAAAGGCAGAGCTGCATCTGTCATGTTGAAGAAGGAGGAGGCCGTGGGCGGCGCAAGCCTGAAACCGGAATCTGCCACGACTCTGGAGCTCTGAGACTTTTGCTTTTAACACTTTAAAGAGGTCTTTTGCACCAGATTTGCCCAATACAATTTCAGTATAATACTTTACCTTGTCTTCTTGAACTGCCCTTTGAAATCTTTTTGTTCACCACTTTTACTTCATCATTTCCTTTAGCTATTCTGTGTTCAAAAGAAACCTGTACATAGATCAAGGGACAATCATTCAAACAGGGGGATACTGAATGGTTTCGAATCAGGAAAAGTGTGCTCCTGATTTGTATCTTTTCACCACAGTTATTCAATCTGTATGCTCAGGGAATAACCCCAGAAGCATCAAGACTGGAGGAAGACTCATTAACAGTATATGACACAACTTTGCTTGCTAGAGGGGAAGAGCAATTAAAATACTAATGAAGATCAGCGACTACAGTGTTCAGTATGGATTGCACATCAATGTAAAGAAATCAAAAACACTCACAATTGGGCCAAAAACAACATCATGATAAAAGGAGAAAAGATTTTGTTTTGTTTCATTTTGATCCACAATCGATGCTCTTGGAAGTAGCAGTTGAGAAATTAAACTATGTATTGCATTGGGAAAATTTGCTGCAAACGACCTCTTTAAAGTGTTAAAGAGCAAAGATGTCACTTTGAGGATTAAGGTGCACCTGAAACAAGCCTTAGTGTTTTCAATGGTCTTATATAAATGTGAAAGTTGGACAATGACTGAGGAAGATCATAGAAAAATTGATGCATTTGAATTATGGTATTAGAAATTAATATTGAAAGTACTATGAACTGCAGAAAGAACAAACAAATTTACTTTGGAAGAAGTACAGCCAGAATGCTACTTAGAAGCAATGATTGTGAGACTTTGTTTCTCATACTTTGGACATGTTGCTAGGAGGGACAAGTCCCTGGAGAAGATCATCATGCTTGGTAAAGTGGAGAGTCAGCAAAAAAAAAGAGAAAGACCACCAATGAGATGAATTCACAGAATGACAACAACAAGGGCCTCAAACATAGTAACAATTGTGAGGATGGCACAGGACTAGGCAGTGTTTCCTTCTTTTGTACATAGGGTATCAATGAGTTGGAACTGACTTGATGGCACCTAACAATATTCCAGAGCAAGTTTCAGAGTCTCTTCTAACATCTATTTGGGTCTTTTCTTTCTTTCCTGTCTTTTTAATGACTTTTCTTTATATGTCATGTTCTTGATGTCATCTGTAATGCTCTTGGTTCCATCCCACAGCTTCTCTGGTCTTTGCTCAATGTATCAAATTTGCTCTTGAGATTGTCTTTAAATTCAGGTGAGATATACTCAAAATATATATTCTGGTTCACATGGACTTGTTTTAATTTTCTTCAGCTTCAACTTGAACTTCTTGTTGCTGCTATTTCTAAGTTCCATAGAGTTTTTTAATCTTATGAGAGCAGAAAGCCCCATCTTTCTCCCATGCATTGGCTAGCGGGCTCAAACTACAGACCTTGTAGTTCACAGTCCAGTGCTTATCAAATGTTGAACTCACATAGGAGCAATTGAAGGACGGATCCACAGTCAGGCCCTCGTTTGCTTTCGATGGTATTGAGCTTTTCCATCGTCTCTTTCCACAGATGTATTCAATTCGATTCCTGTGCATTCCATCTGGTGAGAGTCACAGATATAGCCAAAATTCATATTGTTGGGAAATTGCATTGGCAATGAATAAGTCATTGACATTGCTAAATTATATCATGCTATCTCTCTCTGGTGTTTCTATTATCAAGGTCATATTTTCCAACTATGGATCCTTCTTATTTGCTTCCAACTTTTGCATTCCAACCCCCAGTAGTTATCAATGCATCCTGATTGAAAGTTTGATCAATTGCAGATTGCAGAATTTGACAAAAATCTTCAATTTCTTTATCTTTGCCATTAGTTGGTTGGTGCATAATTTTGAATAATAGTCATATTAACTGTTTTTCCATTGCAGACCTATGGATATTATCCAATCACTAAAAACACTGTACTTCAATATAGATTTTGAAATATTCTTTTTGACAATGAAGCTCATGCCATTCCTTTTCAATTAGTCATTCCTAGCATACTAGATTGTGGTATATTTTTATTCAAAATGGCCATTACCAGTCCATTGAAACTTACTGATGCCTAGATGCCCATCTTTATGCAATTCATTATATTTTTAACAACTTCCAATTTTTCTATATTCATACTTTGCACATTCCACATTCCAACTTATTAATGGATGTTTGCTTCTTATTTTGAGTCATGCCACATGAGTAAATAAAGGTCCTGAAATCTTTACTCCAACTGTATCATTTAAGTTAACTCTCCTTTGAGGAGGTAGGTCTTCTCCAGTCATATTTTGAGTGGTTTCCAAAATGAGAAGCTCATCTTCTAGCACTATCTCATACAATATTCCCCTGATATTCATAAGGTTTTCGTTGACCAATTTTTGCAGAAGTACACTATTAATTCTTTCTTCCTAGACCATCTTACTCTGGAAGCTGTGCTGAAACCTGGACACCATGGTGGACCCTGCTGATATTTCAATCACAGATGGCATAACTTGCAGCATCACAGCATCACATGAAAGCCACTACAGCACAGCAAACTGACATACCAGTGGTGGAATTAAATCATAAGATTTAATGATACATATACTAAATACTGTTCCCCACCACTCATCTGTCAGTTTGTTGTATTGTGGTGGCTTGTGTCTTGCTGAGATGCTGGAAGCTATACCACTGATCTTTCAAATACAAGCAAGGTCACCCATAATAGACAGATTTCAGTGGAGCTTCCAGTCTGAATGAAGAAGAAATACACCTTCCTTTTCTGAGGGAAGAAATAGGCCTTTTCCTTTTCTGAGGGATTACTACTGAAAATCTTATGAATAACAGTAAAACATTGTCTAATATAGTGCCAGAAGATGAGCCCCTCAGGTTGGAAGACACTGAACTGGAGTAGAGCTGCCTCTTCAAAGTAAAGTTGGCCTTACTTAAATGACATGCATGGAGCAAAGTTTCATAACCATTTGCTGATGAGGCACAACTTAAAATGAAGGTAAAAAGCTGGAAACATTCATTAATAATCTGAACGTGTAATGTATAAAGTATGAACACAGAAAAATTAGAAGTTGTCAAAAAAGAAATGGGAATTCCTTTGGGACTAAACAGATGAGCTACAGGAA
>NW_006408627.1:8344348-8347106 GCF_000296735.1 Chrysochloris asiatica
TCTTCTAAATTTGGCTTGAATTTCTGGCAGTTCCCTTCCAATGTACTGTTTCTGCCTTTTAAAAACTATCTTCAGCAAAATTTTACTTGCATGTAATGTTAATGATCTTGTTCGATGCTTTCCATATTTCTTTGGGATTATCAAAAATATGGATCTCTTCCAATCAGTAGACCAGGTAGCTGTCTTACAAATTTTTTGGCATAGATGAGTGAGTGCCTCCAGTGCTGCATCAGTTTGTTGAAACATTTCAATTTGTATTCCACCAATTCCTGGAGTCTTACTTTTTGCCAGGGCCTTCATTGCAGCTTGAATTTTTCCCTCAGTACCGTTGGTTCTTAATCCTAAGTAAACTTTAGAAATGGTTGAACACCAACCATTTTGGTACAGTGACATGGTGTGTTCCTTCTATATTCTTTAGATGCTTCATGCATCATTCAATATTTTGCCCATGTTGTTGTTTTTATTAGGTGCAATTGAGTCAGTTCTGACTCATAGCAACTCTATGCACAGCAGAACAAAACACTGCCTCGTCCTGCACTTGAATTTTTTACTTCAGTTTTTTCAACTTGAGAAATGCTGAATGTGTTCATCCCTTTTGGTTTTTTAATTCAAGGTCTTTGTACATAACATTATAATACATGACTTTGTCTTCTCAGACTGCTCTTTGAACATTTCTGTTCAGCTTTTTTAATTCATTGTTTTCCAGTTGCTTTATCTCTTCTACATTCAAAAGCAAGTTTCAGAGTGTATTCTGATGTCACTTTGGTCTTTTCTTTCTTCCCTGTCTTTTTAGCTGTCTTCATAAATGATGGTCTTAACGTCATCCCACAACTCCCCTGGTCTTTCCTCGTTACTGTTCAGTGGATCAAATCTATTCTTGATATGGTCTCTGAATCTAGAGGGATGTACTGCAATTTGCATACAGTCTGTTCCTTCCAATCACCAGTAATTATCAGTGCATCTTGATTGCATGTTTGATCAATTTCTGACTGAAGAAGTTAGTAGAATTCTTCAATCTCATCATCATTGACATTAGTGGTTGGTGCATAAATTTAAATAATAGTGGTATTAACTGGTCTTCCTTGTTGCAGTTGTTGTTAAGCACCATCAAGTCAGTTCTGACCCATGGTGACCCTTATAGGGTTGTATGGATATTATCCTATTACAGACAGCATCGTACTTCAAGATAAATCTCTTTTTTAAATCATAAACCGTCAACATTTATTTCCCAGATACAAGGTGTCACTTTCTCTCGATAGAAAGGATAAGGAGTTGGTCAGATCCTTTTGAGCACAAAATGCATCCATCAAAGTGGATCTGCAGAACTCCACAAGGGAACCTCAGGCTGCACA
The DNA here is from genome assembly GCF_000296735.1 of Chrysochloris asiatica. Taxonomy (NCBI): domain Eukaryota; kingdom Metazoa; phylum Chordata; class Mammalia; order Afrosoricida; family Chrysochloridae; genus Chrysochloris; species Chrysochloris asiatica. The sequence goes on from NW_006408627.1 coordinate 8,345,701, forward strand.
GAAGGTCAACAGGTCTTTTGTTGTTGTTGTGTTAAGTGCTGTCGAGTCGATTCTGATCCATAGTGACCCTGTACAGGGTTTCTGAAGCTGTAAATCTTTATGGAGAGCAGAAAGCCTCATCTTTCTCCCATGGAACAGCTGGTAGTTTCCAACTGTGACCTTAAGGCTTGCACAGATTTGTAACCACTACACTGCACAACAGTCTTAGGTGCTTCCAAATGGTTCCCAAAAAACCCACTGAACTGATTGTTAGCTGCCTCCCTCTCTACTGGAAAAAAAAAAAAAAAAGATTTAAAGTTTTAAAGTATTTCCTTATAAAAGGGATAAGAAGGTCATGACCCCCAAGGTTGGAATTGGAGAGAAGGGGTTGGTGTTGGGACAAGGTCCCTGGCCAGGCCTCCCAAAGTCAGTGAGAGGAGCCTTCCTGAAGAGTGGGGGGGCAGGGCCCAGCTGAAGTCTCAGGTCCAGCTGAATAAATATCACCCTGCCATGACAGTGTCAAGTATACCTGGGCATGGAGGAGCAGAGGGCTTTCCCGGGGGTGTGGGCAGGCTGGCCCAGGACACAGGGTTCAGATGAGGCAGCCAGGCTAGTTCCAGGGCTCTCCTTCTGGGAGGACAGCACTTCTCTTCCACCCTTCTGGGGCTAAGTGGGACTCAAGACAAGATGGTCCCATCATCATTGCTCTCAGGCCTCCTTGTCTGGGGCACTCGCCTCCACCTGTCCTTCTGCCCCCTTGAGAGCCAGCTCACTCATGTCTCCAGCCAGCTTTGTCATGCTCACAGCCTCAGAATCTCCCTGGATGTCAGGCACTGCGTTCTGACCGCTTATCCTGTCACAGGAGTTGAAGTCTGAGTAAGAGGACTGGACTGCCAACATGCCTGTCGCACGCATCGCTCTCAAACCTGGTTTACTTTCTTCTTTTCTGGCCTGCATTGCTTCAGATTTTCTATTGTTTACTACTCAATGTGGAAATTCTACAGCAAGTCTCCTCATTCTACCTCAAGATAAATCTTGAAATGATCTTTTTGACTATAATTGCTCTTCAGTGTGTCATCTCTGGTATCAGTGAACCATATGATTGATTTAAAATGGCCAGCATCAGTTCATTTCAACTCACTAATGCCTGGGATATTGATCATTATGCGTTCCATTTCATTTTCAAAGACTTCCAATTTTCCTAGATTCATACCTTTTGCATTCCATGTTCTTATTATTAAAGGATGTTTGTGTCTGTTTACTCTCATGTTGAGTTGTGCCCTGTCAGAAAATGAAAGTCCTGAAAACTTTGCTCCATCCAGATCATGAAAGTCAACTTTACTTTGAGGAGGCCTTTTCCCCAGTAGAATTTTGAGTGCCTTCCTACCTGAGGGGCTCATCTTCTGGGACCATTCAGAAGTGGTCTG
>NW_006408627.1:8347448-8351507 GCF_000296735.1 Chrysochloris asiatica
GTTTCATTCTGCTGTGCATAAGGTCGCTATGGGTCGGTACCAACTTGATGGCACCTGACAACAACAAGCTTCAGAAGAAAATTTGGAGAGGTGGATGGAGTGCTTGCTGGGAGGAGAGGCCGAATAGGCACAGAAAGAGAGGGAAACTAACTGATGCATGGCCAGCCAGACGTAGCTCCACCATCTTGTGAGCAACTCTGACAGCAGAGAGAGGCCTAGCAGAACAGATTCACGTGGGTGACAGGAAAGGAACAATTTCTTCTTTTTCCCCACACTCCCCTGGTAATCAGTGGTATGCTATCTCCCACCTCATCTCCCCAGCTCTCCAGGAATTCAGAGCCAAGTGGCTGGGAGCCATACCAGTGTGAGTTAGGGGCCAGCTACACCACTTTGGTGTGGTGCTTTGGTGCCTGAATTCAGGTGAGCTTGGCTCCAGACCTACAAGACCCACAGCATTTAACCAATCACCATGCCGCCCGCTCCCCTTTGGTCCTGATGGCCACTAAAACCAGCTCCATTGAAGGCCTCTGAGAACTACTTCCAGACTGAGTGCCCTGAACAAAAATAACAAGGCCAATAGAAACAGCATCTAGAGCCAGGAAATGTACTGTCACATCACTTCCACAACCACCTTGTGAGCTCCTTGAATTGCACCACCAGAGTACCTGTCTTGTTCCAACAACTGCACTGTTTGGTTTTACAAATAGCTCACAGACAAAACAAAAGAGAATGCTTAAACAAATGACCAAGATACAAAGAAAGAAAACATTTCTGAAGAAGAAAAGGTAATGAAACTAACTGAAAAAGAATTCAAAAAAATATCAATAGTCATTGTTAGGTGCCATCAAGTCAACACCAATTCATAGCAACAGAACAAAATACTGCCCAGTCCTGGGCCAACCTCACAATTATTGCTATGGCTGAGCCCATTGTTGTTGCCACTGTGCCATACCATCTTGTTGGGGGTCTTCTTCTTTTTCTCCTACCCTCCACTTCACCAAACATGATATCCTTCTCCAGGGACTGGTCCCTGCTTACAATATGAAAGATAAACTCTGGCCATCCTGGCTTCCAAGGAGCTCTCTGGCTGTACTTCTTCCAACACAGATCTGTTTCTTCTTTTGACAATCCATGGTGCTTTTAATATTCTCCTCTAAGACCATAACTAATGCATCAGTTGTCCTAGGGTCTTCTTTATTCACTGTGCAACTTTCACATGCATATGAGGTCATGGAAAATACCATGGCATGGATCAGGCATACCTTAGTCCTCAAACTGACATCTTTGCTCTTCAACATTTTAAAGAGGTCCTTTGCAGCAGATTTACCTAATGTAATATGTTGTTTGATTTCTTGATTGCCACTTCAATGAGTGTTGATAATTCATCAGAACAAAAATCAAGTCTTTGACAACTTCAGTGTTTTATCCATATATGGATGTAGTTAGTTGGTCCAGTACTGAGGATTTTTGTTTCTTTATATTGAAATGCAATCCATGCCAAAGGCTGTGGTCTTTGATCTTCATCAGTAAATATTTTAAGTCGTCTTCACATTCAGCAAACAAGGTTGTATCATCTGTATATCGCAGGTTGTTAATGAGTCTTCCTCCAATCCTGATGCCCCATTTTTCTTCATATAATGCAGGTTTTCAAATTATGTGCTCAGCATAAACCTTGAATAAGTATGGTGGAAAACTACAACCCTGGTGCGCACTTTTCCTGATTTTAAACCATTTGGTGTTTCCTTGTTCTGTTAGAACAACTGCCTTTTGGTTTATTTACAGGTTCCTCATGAACTCAATTAAGTGTTCTGGCATACTCATTTTTCACAATATTGTCTATAGTTTGTCATGATCCACACAATCAAAAGATTTTGTGTAGTCAATAAAGTACAGGTAAACATCTTTCTGGTATTCTCTGCTTTCAGCCAAGATCTATCTGACATCAACAATGGTATCCCTTGTTTCATGTTGTCTTCTGACTCCAGCTTGAACCTCTGGAAGTTCTCTATCAATATGGTTGCAGCCTTTTTTTTATAATATACCTTTAAAGGATTGATAGAAAGATCGAAAGAAGCAAGAAAACACAATAAAAACTTTAGAAGAATTAAGGAAAGAACAAACAGACAAAAAAATGGAAATTTTGAAATAATAAAAAAACCTGCTATTTGAAATCCAGAAGATTAATGCTAAGATCTCAGAAATGGACAATACATTGATAGGACAAAGGAGTAAATGGGAAGCAATGGAAGCTTGAATTAGTGAGCTTGAAGAGAAATCTCTCAATACTAGTATGCTAAAAGAACCATCAGAAAAAATATGAAGAAAGCCTAAGACTTATGTGGGACAGCACGAAGAGGAACAGCTTACAGGTGATCAGAATTCCAGAACAGGAAGAGACAAACACAGAGAATTGTGAAAGAGTTGTTGGGAAAAAACTTCCGTAACATCATGAAAGATGAGAAGATGAGCGTGTAAAGTTGAATGAACCCCAAACAGGATAAACTCTCAAAAAAGAAAATCACCAAAACATATCATAATCAAACTTTCCAAAATCAAAGACAAGTAAAGGATCTTGATAGCAATTTAAGGAAAACAAAAGTTATCTACAAAGGAAAACCAATAATTCTAAGCTCTGATTTGTCAGCAGAAACCATGCAGGTAAGAAGGCAATGGGATGACATATACAAAACTCTGAAAGAAAAAAAATTTCCAGCCAAGAATCATATGTGCAGCAAAGCTATCCCTCAAATACAATGGAGAAATTGGGACATTTCCTGATAAACAGAAATTAAAGGAATTTGTCATGATCAGATCAACTTTATAAAAAATGAACCAACAACAGTAGACACCAACCTAAGGTTACTATACATGACAACCACACCCAGATTTCAACGCAGATAGAGAAGCTTTTAAAGTAAAACAAACCTTGTTGTTGTTGTTATTGTTAAGTGCCGTTGAGTCAGTTCCAACTCATAGCAACCCTATATAGGGTTTCCAAGGAGTGGCTGCTGAGCTTGAACTGCCAACCTTGTGGTTCAAACTAATCTTGTAGCCCAGTGCATTAACAAGCACTGCCACACAAGGCTGAAAATAGGGAACCAGAGATATCATTGTATAATGCAGCCAACTACAAAGCAAAAAGAGGGAATAGTGTAGATACAGAACTTCCAAATAACAAGGAAGTCAGTCAGAACTAAAGATAAAACATATTGTTTAAGAAAGGAAAATTTTAATAAATTACAGGGTAATATTAAAGAAAAATAAATACACCTGCACATCAAAAAAAAAAAAAAAGAGGAACGTCAGAGAGATTTAGTAATCAATAACATAACAGTGGTGGGTCCCCGAAAAAGAGGAAGACAACCAACAAGATGGCAGCAGCAATGTGCTCAGACTTAGCAACGATCGTGAGGTTGGTGCAGGACTGGGCAGTGTTCTGTTCTGTTGTGCATAGGGTCATTATTAGTCAGTGCTGAGTTGATGGCACCTAACACACAACAGAAATAAAAATGAAAAGAAAACCCATAAACAAAATGAACTCAACATAGAAAATTATATGGAACAAGGAATCCAGCAGCACCACACACACAGAAAAATGACATTAATTCATACCTATTGATAATTATACTGAATGTAAATGTATTAAATGTACCAGCCAAGAGAAATAAAAAATAGAATAGGCAAGAAAATAGGATCTTTCAATATGGTATCTGCAAGAGACATATGAAAGAGTTGGAGACGCCTAAAGAAGAAGCATCACTATTTGGAAAATAATGGCCTTGGTGACAGAAATGATGCCAAGATTGTATGACAGAATTTTGCAAGATTAGCGATTTAGTCATTGTAAATAACTTTTTGCAACAACATAATGGTGATTATACAGGTGAGCCTTGCTATTTTTGTTGTTAAGTGCCGTCGAGTCAGTTCTGACCCACAGTGACCCTGTATAGAGTTTCCAAGGAGCGGCTGGTGAGTTTGCAGTTCAAACCAACTTTGCAGTCCTACCAGATGTAATACACAGGCATCAAACTGACTACATGTGTGGGAAGAGACAGTGGG
>NW_006408627.1:8352897-8353907 GCF_000296735.1 Chrysochloris asiatica
CATGCTCGTAGACTAAGAGATATAAAACAAAACAGAACAAGGAGATACTGCATGGTTTAAAATCAGGACTGGTGTGCATCAGGTTGTATACTTTCACCATATTTACTCAGTTTGTATGATGAACAAATACTCTGAGAATCTAGACCATATGAAGAAAATTGTGGCATCAAGAATGGAGAAGGCTCATTAACAATCTGTGATATGCAGCAGGGACCAGTCGCTGGAGAAGGGTATCAGTTTGGTAAGGTGGAAAGTCAGAGAAAAAGAGGAAGACTCCCCAGCGAGATAGATTGGCAAAGTGGCAACATCAGTGGGCTTAAGCTTGGCAACAATAGTGAAGTTGGCCCAGGATCAGGCAGTGTTTTGTTCTGCTGTGCATAAGGTTGCTATGAGTTAGTACCGACTCGATGGCACCTAACAACAACAACAACAAGGGGCATCTGACTGTACTTCTTCTAAGACAGATTTGTTTGTTTTTCTGGCAGTCCATGGAATTTTAAATAGTTTTCTCCAACACCATAATTCAAAAGCATCGATTCTTCTCCAGTCTTCTTTATTCATTATCCAACTTTATTTGAGCTTCATTGGTATTTCAATTGCTCTTCCCTTCTAGCAAGCAATGTTGTGTCATCTGCATATCGTAGGTTGTTAATGAGTCTTCCTCCAATACTTATGGCTCATTAGTTTTCATATAGTCCAGATTATTTGGTCAGCATACAAAATTGCACAAGTATGGTGAAAGGATACAATCCTGATTACAACGTTCCTGATTTTAAACCATTCAGTATCACTTTGGTCTGTTCCAATGACTGCCCCTTAGTCCATGTACAGTTTCCTGGTGAGGACAATAAAGTGTTTTGGAATTCCCACTCTGCCATGTCATAGTATTTTATGATCCACACAGTTGAATGCCTTGACATAGTCAATAAAGCACAGTAAACATCTTTCTGTTTGTCCCTGCTTTCAGTCAAGATGTATCTGATATCAGCAATAATATCCCTTATTCCATA
>NW_006408627.1:8354832-8373626 GCF_000296735.1 Chrysochloris asiatica
CATTAGTGGTTGGTGCATAAATTTAAATAATAGTGGTATTAACTGGTCTTCCTTGTTGCAGTTGTTGTTAAGCACCATCAAGTCAGTTCTGACCCATGGTGACCCTTATAGGGTTGTATGGATATTATCCTATTACAGACAGCATCGTACTTCAAGATAAATCTCTTTTTTAAATCATAAACCGTCAACATTTATTTCCCAGATACAAGGTGTCACTTTCTCTCGATAGAAAGGATAAGGAGTTGGTCAGATCCTTTTGAGCACAAAATGCATCCATCAAAGTGGATCTGCAGAACTCCACAAGGGAACCTCAGGCTGCACAGAAGGTCAACAGGTCTTTTGTTGTTGTTGTGTTAAGTGCTGTCGAGTCGATTCTGATCCATAGTGACCCTGTACAGGGTTTCTGAAGCTGTAAATCTTTATGGAGAGCAGAAAGCCTCATCTTTCTCCCATGGAACAGCTGGTAGTTTCCAACTGTGACCTTAAGGCTTGCACAGATTTGTAACCACTACACTGCACAACAGTCTTAGGTGCTTCCAAATGGTTCCCAAAAAACCCACTGAACTGATTGTTAGCTGCCTCCCTCTCTACTGGAAAAAAAAAAAAAAAAGATTTAAAGTTTTAAAGTATTTCCTTATAAAAGGGATAAGAAGGTCATGACCCCCAAGGTTGGAATTGGAGAGAAGGGGTTGGTGTTGGGACAAGGTCCCTGGCCAGGCCTCCCAAAGTCAGTGAGAGGAGCCTTCCTGAAGAGTGGGGGGGCAGGGCCCAGCTGAAGTCTCAGGTCCAGCTGAATAAATATCACCCTGCCATGACAGTGTCAAGTATACCTGGGCATGGAGGAGCAGAGGGCTTTCCCGGGGGTGTGGGCAGGCTGGCCCAGGACACAGGGTTCAGATGAGGCAGCCAGGCTAGTTCCAGGGCTCTCCTTCTGGGAGGACAGCACTTCTCTTCCACCCTTCTGGGGCTAAGTGGGACTCAAGACAAGATGGTCCCATCATCATTGCTCTCAGGCCTCCTTGTCTGGGGCACTCGCCTCCACCTGTCCTTCTGCCCCCTTGAGAGCCAGCTCACTCATGTCTCCAGCCAGCTTTGTCATGCTCACAGCCTCAGAATCTCCCTGGATGTCAGGCACTGCGTTCTGACCGCTTATCCTGTCACAGGAGTTGAAGTCTGAGTAAGAGGACTGGACTGCCAACATGCCTGTCGCACGCATCGCTCTCAAACCTGGTTTACTTTCTTCTTTTCTGGCCTGCATTGCTTCAGATTTTCTATTGTTTACTACTCAATGTGGAAATTCTACAGCAAGTCTCCTCATTCTACCTCAAGATAAATCTTGAAATGATCTTTTTGACTATAATTGCTCTTCAGTGTGTCATCTCTGGTATCAGTGAACCATATGATTGATTTAAAATGGCCAGCATCAGTTCATTTCAACTCACTAATGCCTGGGATATTGATCATTATGCGTTCCATTTCATTTTCAAAGACTTCCAATTTTCCTAGATTCATACCTTTTGCATTCCATGTTCTTATTATTAAAGGATGTTTGTGTCTGTTTACTCTCATGTTGAGTTGTGCCCTGTCAGAAAATGAAAGTCCTGAAAACTTTGCTCCATCCAGATCATGAAAGTCAACTTTACTTTGAGGAGGCCTTTTCCCCAGTAGAATTTTGAGTGCCTTCCTACCTGAGGGGCTCATCTTCTGGGACCATTCAGAAGTGGTCTGCTTCTCATTATTCCTAGTCTGTGTTTGTCTGGAAAGTCTGCTGCAACCTGTTCACTACGGATGACCCTGCTGGTATTTAAAATACTATTGGCATAGCTTACATCACAGCAACACACAAGTCACCACAGTATGACAAATAGATGAGTGCCAGGATCAGCCAGTAGCTAGATACAATTTCTTTAAAATGAGCAGTGTGTTATCAGCACATAAGAAACCAACAAATAAATCTGTACCAGGGAATTTGGAAAATGTAAGAGATGGTAGCCAATGCTGGAAGCATAGTTTGTGAACAGATTATGGGGCTTTAACAAATCTGTCTATGGAGATTAAATGTTATCTTGTACACTGTTGGAAGCCCACAGAAATTTCTAAGCATCAGTGTGGTATGAACAGCCTTGGTTTTCCAGTATAATCCTGGAAAGAGAAATGTGGATAACAGAAAATGGAGGTGGAATTGACAGAAATCTTCTGTTCAAATGTGAATTGGTGCTGGTGGTTGGTGGTTATGTGCCGTGGAGTCGGTTTCCGACTCATAGAGACCCTGTACAGGGTTTCCGAGGCTGTAAATCTTAACGGGAGCAGAAAGTCTCATCTTTCTCCCGCGGAACAGCTGGTAGTTTCGAACAGCTGACTTTGCGGTTCACAGCCCGATTCGTAACCACTATGCTAACAGAGCTCCTTAATGTGAATTAAGAAAAATAAATAAATAAATAAATAAAGGTCCTGGACTAAACCACTGACAGCAGTAATGAGTAAACAGGTCTTATCAAGAGACATGTGTGGGGCAAAAGTAACAAGATTTGGTGAAGATGGGGTGTAGGATAGAAGAACAGACAGGGCAGCTTTGGATATGAGGAGCGCATAAATCCGGACTTTTCAACTGGGCTTTACAGGACACTGGTTTATAAGAAAAGGAGAAAGATAATAAATTTAGTTTAGACAAGTTGCGTTTGAGATACCTGAAGAGCATAACATTGCATGTGTTCTGTTGAATGGAAATGAACTTCCAGACCTTGGATATTATTAGTCAGAATCAAGTACTTATCGCAGGAGACAAAGAGGAAGATGAAATCTGCCTGGGAGCACTAACAGATCTAAGAGGCCTAAAACTCAATTCTTGCGATTCCGCAAATATGGAAAGAGGAACCAAACCAATATCGAAAAACAAAACATCCAATATGCAGCCCAATCAGGGAGAGAAGGGCCTTTGGAGGCAAAGGAAGTCAGCGTAGTAGTTTCCAAAAGAGGAAAAGACTTCGTTTCCATTTGGATAATTCACATCATCCTACAAAAGACTTTATTTTTCTCTCACTTCGGTCCATCGAGGCTGTAAACCGCAAACACACGTATTCTCTGCCAGGCAGGCACCGACAGGTCCTGTAGCGAGCTGGCGGGAGGGTCAGCTACTATTTTCTTTCCCAAACCCTTCCATCCTAATGGAATGCGAGCGCGAGCGCCCGGGTTCCGACTCTACTTGGAACGTGGGTCCGGACGCAGCTAGCCTAAAGCGGGCGCGGGGGCGGCTTCCTCGCACCTCCCCCAGCTGTGCGCTGCGGCCGCTGGGCGAGGCCAGGCCAGTTGAGGGGAGGCGGGCCGAGGGGGCGGGCGAGGGCCGCGGGAATGCGGGGCGGTCGGGGGCGGGGAGCAGGAGGCGGCTGGCCGGGGGAAGAAAAGAACATGGCTCCTGCAGCAAGCAGCGCCGAGCTCGGCGCAGCGCAAAGGCGCGCCGGACTGCAGTGAGAGCGCGATGGTGAACTCGAGCCGCGTGCAGCCGCAGCAGCCCGGGGACCCGAAGCGGCCGCCGGCGCCCCGGGCGGCGGGTTCAGGCCGGCTGATGGCGGGCAGCGCTTCGGGCGGCCTCCGCGAACACAGGGGCCTGGAGATTGAGATGGAGCGCATCCGGCAGGCGGCCGCGCGGGATCCCCCGGCCGGAGCCTCGGCCTCCCCTTCTCCTCCGCTCTCATCGTGTTCGAGGCAGGCGTGGAGCCGGGACAACCCTGGCTTCGAAGCCGAGGAAGATGAAGAAGATGAGGAGGAAGAGGAGGTGGAAGGAGAAGAAGGCGGGATGGTGGTGGAGATGGATGTGGAGTGGCGCCCAGGCAGCCGGAGGTCTGTGGCTTCCTCGGCCGTGAGCTCCGCGGGCGCCGGGAGCCGGGCATTGGGGGGCTACCACGGCTCTGGCCACCCGAGTGGGAGGCGGCGCCGAAGAGAGGACCAGGGCCCGCCGTGCCCCAGCCCAGACGGCGGAGGGGACCCGCTGCATCGCCACCTCCCCATGGACGTGCAGCCGCAGCGAGTGGCGTGGGCCAAGAGGCTGGCTCGTGGGCTGCGAGGTAAGAGCACAACCCGCAGCGGCTGATACACAAACCCAGCACTGTTGGCGAGCGGCGGAGCCATCGCCCGACGAGGGCAGCTTTCGGGGACTCCAACTGGCATTCCCCTCTGTGTCCTGACCTCCTTGGAAGCTTCTTCACTACCTTTGCTAATTATGCTCTACTTCCCTGTACCCAGTGCGGAATCCCACTGCGCCCTTGTTGGTGCAGGAGCTCTAGTAGCGTAGTGGTTGTGAGTTGGGCTGCGAACGTCAAGGTCAGCAATTCGAAGCTACCAGCTGTTCTGTGGGAGAAAGATGAGGCTTTCTGCTCCCGTAAGGAGTTACAGCCTCGGAAACCCTGTAGAGGGTCACTATGAGTCGGAACCGACCCCACGGCACATAGGCACATAACCATCACCACTTGTTGATGCAAAGTTTTTTAACTAGCCCCCCCCTTTTAAGATACGTCCTCAGTCCTCATATTCCTGAATATTTTATTTCTTGACGTTAGATGGAAACAGTATTAGACTGAAAGGGATTTTGGTGTTTTTTGTTTTTTTTCTTGAAATGGAGAGAAAATTATTACTTTAGTATAACTAATGGTGGCTGCAAATGTACATTTCCTAATGTACTAAATCAAACAGAGAATTCTGTACTAGATCCCTTGGTCTTCCATTTTGGTCTTGATACGCTATTGCCCCCGTCTCCTTGGAAAGGGTTAACGAAAGGGTTAACTGTACAATGTTATCCAAGTTGTGGGAGGAGTGTTTGTTGTCCTGTTGTTTTGGTGATGTGTGTGGTTGAGGGGACAGTTGAGGTCACTACGAATAGAATAAAATACTGTCTATGAAAGTAGTTATTTGACCATTGCTAAGGAGCTCTGGTAGTGTAGTGCTTATGAATTGGGCTGCTAACCTCAAGGTCAGCAGTTTGAAACTTCCAGCTGTTCCACGGGAGAAAGATGGGGCTTTCTGATCCTGTAAAGATTTACAACCTCGGAAACCCTGTACAGGGTCACTATGAGTCAAAACTGACTCCACAGCATACCACTGCCACCAATTATAGGCATTTTTCTAAAATAATTGCAAACAAAAGGTTAGGTTGTTAAGGAAGAAACTTGGAAGTATGTTTTTAAGTAAGTTAATGTTCTTTGAAATTCCACCAACTGGTGAAGTCACCAAATACCAGCTGATGAATGTGTCAGAATTCCAGGCACCCAACTATTCCAAAAAGCAAGAGAGGAATTATAGAATATGCCTAGTGCGTATTAAGAGGACACATTTTCCAAGAGCAGATGGGATCCTTTTGCAAAGTTTTGTTAGAGGCATCCTTGGAAAAGTTGCATTTGTTCTTGCTGTCCAAATTATTTTAATCTCCACTTTTAGGAGTTTCCACTCGCAGTTCTTTTGAAATTTTCCCTTTTATGTCGGTTTTTAAAATCTTGTGCACAAAACTACCCAGGTGTTGTTATAGCAACCCAATTAAGACCCATTCAGGCCTAGACACTAATAGCAATTCTCCCACTCACTGTTGGTGCTGGTGTGAGCAAGTTACTTAACCTCTCAGAGCCCCAAAGTAGGCATCTATTTTTTAAAAAGAGAGAGATGGCACGCATCACTTCCACTCACATTTTGTTTGTAAAAATCTTTTGTCACATGACCAAGCATAACAGGGACGGAGACTAGAAAATGCGGCATAGCCATGTGTCCAGGAGGCAGGAAATGGAATTCTCGTAGTAGACAGCTAGCAAATCTCTGCTAATTAGTGTTGTTGTTAAGTGCCGTCAAGTCAGTTCCGACTCATAGTGTCCCTGTATAAGGTTTCTGAGGAACGGCTGGTGAGTTTGAACTGGTTCAAACCAAACTTGCAGTCCAGTGCTTAATACCACAGCTTTCCATCAGGACTCCATAGTAGTACCAGGGCTCGAATTAAATAGCAGATCTATTTCCCAAAATCACAGGCCTTGAGACATTGAAATTGGTATGTTGTTTACAGTTGAAAAAAAACATGGCAACTAGCTTGGTGTCCCTAGTACCTAGCGCAAAGGAGACTAGCAATAAATGTTTGCAGACTGCATGGATGACCTCTGATGCTCATTTACTATTTTATTTTGGCATAATCTTATTATACTGGCATTTATCCTGCCTTCTTTGGATATCTAAGCAGACAAATATTCACTTATTTAAGAAGTTATTGAGACTTAAAAAAAACTGTGCTTTGCAGTTGTAAGTAGTGTGAGATGGCCCTCAGAGAAACAAAACATACTACCCATCATTCTTGGTTGCATTCATGATATTAATATGCAATGAATGATTAATTTTACCTGTCTTTAGAAGCTTCAGAATTTAGCTTACTTCATTACCAGCACTGTAGTATCCTGGAGTAGCTATTCTTAGTTTTGGTAGGGAGGATGATTTTAACCCCAGGGAACTTTTAACAGTGTCTCAAGACTTTTGTTTGTTTCAGTGGCCAGATTGTTCCTAACATCTACCAGGTAGAGGCCAGAGACACTACTAAACATTTTACAATGCACAGGATGGGCCCCCACTATAAAACACTACTCCACCCAAAAGATCTATAGTGTGGAGGTAGGAAAACTCTGCTCTTGATTGTTCAGTTCAATAAGAATAAATTATTTCATACTGTGTGCCAGTGACACTCTATGTACACAGGTGCATTTAATCCTCACAACAAGCCTATGAGATAAAATCTGTTATTAACAGTTATTAACATTGATGAGGTAACTAAGGCTTCTAGAGGTTAAGTGACTTGTCTAAGATTATATGTATAAAGAATTGGAATCAGAATTTAAATCTAGGCATTTTGAGCTTTAATGAGTGTTAACAATGTATCACATTTTCTTAGTTTGTACTAGGACATTTAGGATAAATTATACCAAAATCATCTGTGCATCCAAAGCTATAACTGATACAGGAAGTGAGAGAGCCCACCTTTCCCTTTGTTTTAAATTTGAGTCTCACTCCATCACTTCTTCATTTTCTTTTTTTATTTGCACTAGAATTTTAAACAAATAAGGTGTTTTTTTTTATTTGTATGGGGAATTTTTTTTGAGGGGAGTTGTTACTCTTTAGGATTTGTGGTAAAATTGTGGAAGTGTTAGAATCCATTCCGTCACCAAACATTGAATCTCCTTTGTGCTAACTACTGGGGACACCAAACAAGTTACTGTCAAGTTCTTGATTCTGATGTAAAGTGATGTCATGTGTGCTAGAATACAACTGTGCTCCATAGGGACTTCAATAGTTAATTTTCATAACTAGGTTTCCATGCCTTTCTTCCAAGGTGCTTCTGGATGGACTTTAACCTCCGGACTTTTGATTAGGAATATGCTAACTATCTGCACCACCCAGGGATGCTACTAGGGTATGAAGAGATAAATAATACAAGGGGATTTCAAAAAGTTCGTGGAAATTTTCCATTATCTTTTCATTTCATTTTCCTATGAACCTTTTGAAGCCCCTACAAAGTCTGTATTCTTAAGGAGCTCGGGGTGAAAGCTGTTTAATAATTTCAATGCCAGGTCCCAGGTACTAGAGAAGCTCAAAGAAGGGAGAATGGACTTTGTCTGGGGAATCAAAAAGACTTCCAGGAGGCAGTTGAAACTTGAGTAAAGTTTTTTAGGCTGAGTGATGATTTGAAGAAAGAAAAAAAAAAAAAAAAAGTAACAGAAGCAAGATCATCATGTAGCTTACTCAACTCTGAAATTGCTACTTTTCCCTGTAGGCAATTGAGTCAGAAGGCACTTCTAGCAGGAATCAGGATCATATATCAATCTGAAAATGTCTTTAGTAGGAATATAGAAGATAGGGTGAGGCGTGGATACTGATAGTTTGCCAAGAGACTGGGTCGTTTAGGACAGGGGAGGTGAGGGCTTTGACCAAGGTAGTGTGGACTGGGATGGAATGAGCCTGAATTAAAGAGGGAGAAACCATCAGAATTGTGGAACCAGCTGGGTGTGAGGAATAAGAGAAAGGCCTAGCTTAACTCCAAATATCTAGCATGGTTCCGTTAACCCAAACAGGAAGGTTTTGTGGCCTCAGATGCCTCCGAACCTTCAGACAGTAGGCTGTGAAAAGAGACCATCTTTGTATCTTTTAACACCTGTTCCTTCTGGGAAAGAAAGACAGACTTGTTTCTAAATTCTAAAATTATGCCTTAGAAGTTGCATTAATTCAAGTGTAAAAGCTGTCTTTTTAGCTTTGCTGCTATAGGCTAAGCACTGGACTGCTAACCCGAAGGAAAAAAGTTTGCACCCACCAGCCATTCTGTGAGAAAAAGAGGGGGCTGTTTGGTCCCATAAAGATTTAAAACCTCAGAAACCCTATCCAGGATCACTATGAGTCGACCTGACATGGCACTTAGTAACAATATAAGGAGTTTTAATGCCAGGCCATTTTTTCCTTCTTGTTGTTGTTGTTAAGTCGATTCCGACCCGTAGCGACCCTGTATAGGGTTTCTGAAGAGCAGCTAGTGAGCTTAAACCGCCGAGCTTGCAGTTCAAACGGCTTTGCAGTCTGGCGCATTAGCCCACAGTGCCACACCAGGACTTCTTAAGCATAATGAAATGTTTCCACCCACCACTTACTGCCATTGATAGAGGAATTTTGCTCTTATTTAATTGTAGGTCCAGGTTGAACTGAAAAGTGTATAGCTGATTTGGTACCTGGGATTTGCTTCAAAGTAAATGGGAAGGAATAAGTGAAGGTTTAGATGAACCTGGGTAAGAGGTACCTTGGGGGTTCTTTATACAAATTTTCTCTATCTTTGTATAAACATGATATTTTCTAAATAAAAAGTTGTTCTTTAAAAATATTTGGATAAAGTGTTTATAAAAATGTTGATTTTATTTCAAAGTCTACTGTTTATTTGGGGCACGTCATTTGTCTCTTGGATTACCCATGTGAGAGTTCCCTTATATTAAGAAGGAACATTGTACAGAGAGAGGTCCTATTTAGAGATGTGCTCTGACTTTGGATGATGGCACAACTTACCATCCCCACCAGTTACCATTGAGTCAGTTCTAATTCATAGTGATTGTACACATGTCAGAGTAGAACTGTGCGCCATAAACATAGGGTTTTCAGTAGCTGGATTGTTCAGAAAAGGCATGTCTGCGTAGACTCCAAGCTCCAGCCTTGTGCACCACCCAAGAACTCCTGGAGTTAGCTAAGAACCACCTTAAATACGGAAAGTAGTTGGAGACAATTTACTCTCTGAATGTAAGTGCCTAGAGTATGGAGTCCTGCTACATTTGAGACAATTGAGGGAAAAGACAAACGGTGATTCTGAAGATGCTGGTCTATCCTGATTCCTTTCTTAATTCTTTTTTTGATAGACTTTTTAAAGAGCTGTTTTAGTGTACAGAGAGTTATCGTATAAATTTCTGTCCTTCTTGCATTAGTTTGTCTAATGTTATTGGCATTTACATTTGGGTGGTACATTTATTAAAGTTGATGAACTGGTATTGATACAGTATAAGGAACTAATGTTCATAGTTTATGTTAGGGCTTACTCTATGTTTTGCACATCCTTGGCCATTTTTGCCCTATGAGCTGTGCTAATCATGGGAAGCTTTTGGCACCAAGACAGGTATTTGTGAGTGCAGTCATTTTTCTCCCATCAGACTGTAACTGTGTCCCAGTGTTTTCAGACATAGTAGGAAAGCTGAATGAAAATTCTTAAATATTAGGCAATTGATGAGGTAATAGAGTCACTTAGAAATGTAAATATATTTAAAAATGCATTATATAAACATACAAATAAAGGGACTTCTTTTCATTTGAAGTGTTTCCCTGAAGGAGAGAATTAAATTACCAGATTTAGGCTGAATAAAAGTTAAGAGGGGTTTGCTTGTTTGTCTTTTACTTATAGGTCAAGCAGTGCCATTTGTAAATATTAAGAACCGTGGCTATTCCTTAGTGCATCATTGTTTATAAACTATGGGAAAGAGTGAAAATCACTGAACCGCCTGAGGTAGGACAGCAGTCTCCTGATGGTAAGAGACCAGCAGTCTTTGCTTTTGTGTAGATATGAGATCTAGCCTCCAAAAGAAATAGACCCAAATAAATGGTGTGGTTGTGTCCAGAGCTACTGAGCCTACCCTTTGGCTGCCTCTGTGTTGATTCTGAGTTGTAATTTTCCATGTCATCTAAATTTGTAATAACTCTTTAATATGATAGAATTTCAGCGAACAAACATTGTGCTTGTCGCATTTCTTCTGAGTGAGTAATTCCCTGACAACTACCAGATCTTGGCAGCAACAAACATGGTCATAAGTTATGCTCTACTTTCAGTGTGGTGAAACCTATGATGTGTAACACGGTGTCTTTGACTTCAGACGCTGATTTTCCTAAAGGAAAATTTGGGAGGGGAAAAGCAGAGGAAAGGGAATGCTCCAATTTAGGAGTCGGACTAATACATTATTATAGAACTTTAAAAATACATAGACGCTTATGATGAGATCATTTCTTTGACACAAAACCTCATAGACTCTTTTTCTCTTTTCTCTGTGTGGCCTGCTTGCGGATGAAGTGGCAATGTGAGTTTAAATTACTGACCAATTAAGGTATGTGAATTGAAAGTGTGGATGGTATACAGATGCCAGGTTGATTTCTGCATGGCTCATTCAAAGGTTTGAGTAGCTTTTCTTTCTTTCTTTCTTTTTTTTTTTTTTTAAATGTTATGGTTTTTCCAAGTAACCAGCAATGTGACTAACTCTCTCTCTCTATTCATTAACAGGGGTTTGGACAGCCACCATGTCTGTCTGCTAGCTCAGTCCAAGCCCCGCGGTAACTGGCTCTCTGCAGCAAACTCACGGAGGGTTATGTCATCTTCCCTTAGCCAGCCCAACACTTTTTCCATCTGCTAAAACACAGAACATGGCTGCTGATTTTACTTTTTCTTCAAAGAGAGAAGTGGGATGAATCATTCCTTTTAATTTAAAGATTATGTGTTAATGGGCTTTTGAAAAATCTGTTTTGCTAAGCATGCAGTCAATCACTAAGTTATTTCGTGCCTTTTTCTTCTCTTTTCTTTTAACTTCTTATTCTGAATTGAGTGAAGCTTTGCAGAGCAGATCATCTGTTTTACATTCTGCAGATCATACACTTTGTTTCATTTCAGTGACTGCAATCTCTTCCATGTAACAGCAGTTACCTCCTGTGATCCCCACCTTCTCTAACCAATCCTTCTGAATGTTGGCCTTTCAATCTTGAATTGTTGACCATTCGTGGTTTGCATATCTCATTCGTGTTGTTGCCCCCTTTATATAGCTGTCTACTGCTTGGCTGAACATTGCAAGTTATTCATTTTCTTGATAGGACAGAGACGGGTACAGAATAGTTTTTATGCCAGTGCATTCGAAGCTTCATACAAGTTTTATTAAAACAGTGTCCAAGCCAGCACTTTTTTTCTGGAGTAAGACAAAAGGTACTGTTCCAGTATAGTGGCATCATATACTTAACAGTTGTTGTTAAGTGCCATCAATTCGGTTCCAATCCATAGTGACACTGCATAGGGTTTCCGAAGAGCAGCTGGTGAGCTTGAACCGCTGGCCTTGCAGTTCAAACGGCTTTGCAGTCTGGCACATTAACCCACAGCGCCACACCAGGACTCCATATACTTGACTAGATTTAAAAAACAAAACAAAAAATGCTGCCATTAAGTCGATTCCAATTAATAGCAACCCTGTATAGGGTTTTCGAGAAACACTGGTATGGCTCTGTGGGATAAAACACTGACCAGCAAGATCTTTTGAACTGCAAGGTCAGTGATTCAGATTTACCAGTCACTCCTCAGAAACTCTATACAGGGTTGCTGTGAGTCGAAAACGAGTGGACAGCACTTAACACCACCACCATAAGGTGTTAAAAGCTATAAATCTTTATGGGAGCAGAATGTCTCCTATAAGAGCAGCTGGTGGGTTTAAACTGCCAACCTTGAGTTTAACCTACCAAGTTGTTCCCCAGAGGAGCCCTGGTTGTGCTGTGGGTTAGGTGTTGGGCTGCTAACCACAAGGTTTGTGGTTCATAGCCACCAGCTGCACTAATAAGAAAGATGAGTCTTTCTGCTCCCGTAACAATTTAGTCTTGGAAACCCGACATGGGGTTGCTATGAGTCTGAATTGACTTGGTAACAATAGGTTTGGGTTAGTGTGAAGTGGTTAGAAGAACTGATATGTTTAGTCTCGTCTTTTAGGCTGTCCTTATTTCCTGATCTTTTGAAAGTTTTACTAAGATATTTGCTAATGGATTTGGGAGTTTAGAAAATGATCAGATCTTTACTTGTGTTTTGTACATTTGAGGAGACAGTAGAGCTCTGGTAGCGTAGTGGTTACAAATTGGGCTGCAAACCTCAGAGACAGCAGTTGAAAACTACCAGCTATTCCACGGGAGAAAGATGAGGCGTCCTGCTCCTGTAAAGATTTACAGCCTCAGAAACCCTGTACAGGGTTATTAAGAGTTGGAACCAACTCCACGGCACATAACAACAACAACAAGAGCTGATGGTGTTCTTAAATGGTTAAAAAAAAAAAAAATTGCTGTCATATCAGTTTTGACTCATGATGAACCCGTGTGTGTGAACTAGAATCCCTAACCTTTCAGTTAGTAGCCACATATGTATGTTAACCAATAAAAATTACCCTGATGTCAACTAGTTGACAATTTCTTGGTTCCATTTAGAGTGTGCTCAATAAAAAACATATATACATGCATATATATATATTAGAGTCCCGGTGTGGCGCTGTGGGTTAATGCACCAGACTGCAAAACTGTTTGAACTGCAAGGTCAGTGGTTCAAGCTCATCAGCTGCTCCTTGGAAACCCTATACAGGGTCACTATAGATTGGAATGGACTTGACAGCACTTAACAACAACAACAACATATATATATATTGGACTCCTGGTATAACATGTGCTGGACTGCAAAGTCGGTTTGAACTGCAAGGTTGGTGGTTCAATATCACCAGCCACTCATCGGAAACTCTATACAGGGTTACTATGGGTCGGAACTGCCTCAATGGCATGTAACAACAACACACTGTATATATGTTATACATATATGTCATTTATGAGATTTTTGAAACAGTGATATTTTCTTCCTTCAATTATTATTTTAAAGGTTTCTGGGGAACAAGACTCATGGAAGAAAATAATACTAACCGAGAGAAATACCTGAAAAGTGTTCTACGTGAACTGGTCACATACCTCCTTTTTCTCATCATCTTGTGTATCTGTAAGTAGAATATTTCCTTCTATTAGTGGAAAAGTTTTGAAAGTATTTGAAATGTTAAAATCACAATTCACAGTGTATATTCACCTGAAATGTCTGTGGGGAAATCATTTCAGCTTTGTTTTCAGTTCTAGCTTAGAATTTGGGAAAGTTCCATGTATTCAGATAAACGTTAATTAAAACTTAGTATTATCCGATAGAGCAGTTATTGTAAGTTATGACCACTTTCACTATGAGATGCATGGGACCAATTTTCAGATTCCGAAAAAACAAGGGAAAGAATGTACTCACGTTTTGAGAGTAACAAGGGCTGTCTTATGAGAATTTCATTGGGAAACCTTACCCCATCCATCCTACAACCCTGAGCGTGTCCTGAACAAAGGCAGTACTAACTGAGTCCCTAGAGGATGCCCAAACTGCTATTTTGATTTGGTTGTAAATCAAATAGCTCAGAATTCTTCAGGGAAGGGTTATTATTTTTGTTTAGTGCCGTGTAGTCAGGTCCAACTGGTAGTAACCCTATAGGATTTCTGTGGAACAGCAGATAGATTTGAACTGTCACCCTTGTGGTTTGCAGTCCAATGCTGATCCTACAGTGCCACAGCATGAGTCCTCAGGAAAGGACTGTTGTTGATAAGTGCTGTCGAGTCAATTCTGACCCATAGCAATCCTGTATAGGGTTTCCTAGGAGCAGCTGGTGAGCTTGTACTGCCAACCTTGCAGTTCAAACGGCTTTGCGGTCTGACGCATTAACCCACAGTGCCACACCAGGACCTCTCAGGAGAGGATTGGTGGTTGGTGGTTATGTGCCATGGAGTCGGTTCCAACACATAGTGACCCTGTATGGGTTTTTCAAGGCTGTACATCTTTACGGGAGCAGAAAGCCTCATCTTTCTCCCGCAGAACAGCTGGCAGTTTTGAACTGCTGACCCTGATGTTAGCAGCCCGATTCATAACCACTACGCCACCAGAGCTCCCGGAAATACCAGCTTCGGAAGTGTATAGACCTTCATGGAAGATATGTTGACAAGTAATTTCACATTTTTGTTTGGTAAAGATTTCTATGCTTTTATGGCAGTACTTTTTTATGTACCCTTTTACTAGTAAGTACTTTGACAGTGAATTCAAGGCAACCTCTGGTTTCAAGTAAGAATTCATCATAGATTCTAGGAGATTTTTCAATTTCTGTGTTAACCCACTCCTCTCAGTTAAGTAGATTGATTTTCAAAACAGAAGCGACAAAACTAACACTGGTGAGGTGAGAAGTAAGCTCTTGATGAGTGCTTAAGCCTCTCCCAATGTGTGGTGCTGTGGGTTAATGCGCCATATTGCGAAGCCATTTGAACTGCAAGGCTGGCAGTTCAAGCTCATCAGTGGCTCCTCGGAAACCCTATACAGGGTCGCTATGGGTCGGAACCAACTCACCAGCACTTAACAACAACAACAATGAGATCATCCAGCCAGTGTCAGTGATCTTTAGGAAGAATTTTGCTCCTGCTACTAGAACCGACTCGATGGCGCTAAACAAAAACTAGTATATGACAGATTCCATCTTAGGATCTTTACATGTATTATTTCTAATCTTTGCAACAGTCTTCAAAATAAATACTTTATAGCTAAAGAAATGAAGACTTCAAGAAGCTTAGTACCTTGTCCCACTTTACTCAGTTTGTGGAGTTTAAAACTACTTGAACCCAGATTTCTCTTACACAAAATATCTGTACTGTTTCTATTATGTCAAACTGCCTTCCAGAACCCAAATTGTTTCATATAAGAGCTTATGACATATACAAGGGCAGAGAGTCAAATGTATTGTCTCATGTAACTGCAGAGTAACAAGTTCACTTATCTTGGTTACTTGATAATATTGCTGGCAGGAATTTAAAACCAGTAGTTAATAAGATGGTTTCTGAGTCATGGGGAAAAGAAATCACTAGGAAGCCATTAAGACTTTGGCTAGAAGTAATTCATGCCTGGTTATCCCTACTTCCTTTTAAATGTAGTCAACAGATGAAAGATCAGAGGAATTGGTAAAATTACTAAACACAGACAATTGAAAAAGTCTCTCTTCATTTCCTGTTTTATGACTGTTGAGCTGGATTATTATATACTTAAGTGAACTCCACCCAGTGAACTTTAATGAATGGACTAATGTTCTTGGGTCAATCCTGTTTGATACATTAATTTACTAAGATAAGTATTTATCTTGGAGGAAATACAGCTAGAATGCTCCTTAGAAGTGAGGCTAGTGAGACTTCATCTT
This sequence comes from Chrysochloris asiatica, assembly GCF_000296735.1. NCBI lineage: Eukaryota > Metazoa > Chordata > Mammalia > Afrosoricida > Chrysochloridae > Chrysochloris > Chrysochloris asiatica. The sequence continues at coordinate 8,370,390 of NW_006408627.1, forward strand.
ATATACTTTGGACATATTATAAGGAGGGAGAAGGAGGACATTGCGCCTGGTAAAATAGAATCAGTGTAAAACAACAACAACACATCAGTAGATAGATTGGCTCGATGGCTCAAATATAACAAGGATTGTGAGGGTGCCATAGGACCGAACAGTGTTTCATTCCGTTGTACATGGGTCCCTCTGAGTCAGACCTGACTTGATGGCACCTAAGAACAACATCAACAAAGATAAGGGCATTGATGATACCAACTTTACCAATGATGTGAAGCTGAGAGGAACAGTTGATACCAAATGACTGAATACAAGTCCAAGAACCACCGCTCATCTGTCCGTTTGTTGTACTGTGGTGGCTTGCATGTTCATGTGATACTGGAAGTTATGCCACTGGTATATTAAATGCCAACAAGGTCTCCCACAGTAGACAGGTGTCATAGGCCACATTTTCTAAAGAAATAAAACATATTGTTGTTAACGTGCTGTTGAGTCAATTCTAACTCATAGCCACCCCGTATAGGGTTTCTGAGGAGTGACTGGTGGATTCGAACTGCTGCCTTGTGGTTCAAATCCATCTTGTGGTCCTGTGCTTATCCCACAGCACCACACTAGGACTCTGGTGAAACATGTATATATATAAAGAAAAGTTTGTTATCTTAAAATTGTAGCATCCCAGGTCCCCAATGGAAGAGAGAGCTTGAGTCCCTCTCATGTGTCCGTTATATTGGGAGCAGGTCACACCTCAAGGAAGCATCGCACTTCAATTGATTGGCTACTCATAGCTGCTCATCATAAACTTAACTATGCCTGCATTAGGTTTCATCACCATGGGACCAAGCCCATCCCAACTGCCAAAACTCTGGAAATCCTGGCATAGTCGAGTTGATATGGAACCCCAACAACAGGTTTCAGTGGAGTTTCTAGACTAAGACAAACCAGGAAGAAGGAGAGGTGAGCCATTTCTGATGTTTAGTCTCTAAAAACCTTATGAATGGCAGCAGAACACTGTCAGATACAGTGCCAGAGATGAAAACATAAGTAGTAGTGTAACACTGCCAGACATAGTGCCAGAAGATGAGTCCCACAGGTTGGAAGTTACTGAAAATACAACTGGGGAAGAGCTGCCTCCTCAAGTGGAGTTGACCATAATGATGTGAATGGAGCAAAGCTTTTAGAACCTTCGTTTGCTGATGAAACACAAGTCAAAAGGAGAAGAAACCGTTCTACACATCCATTAATGAATCTAGGGAAATTGGAAGTTGTCAAAAATGAAACATTAAAAGATTGTTATTCTAGGCATTCCATATATAAAGGAATATTTAGAAGCTGGGAAAGCTTACAGCTAGGGGAATTTGTAGCAGAATCAAGAAATCCATTGCTTTCTAATTCAAGACGCTCAACTGCTCCTGGAGCCACCATCTTGGGAGAGACCAAGCAGGGAAAGGATCAGAGCAGCCATGAATGCATGACAGAACCACAGAGATATAGGTGTAGCCATTCTTTTTTTTTGGTATCTGTTCATTGGTCTCTCGCTCTCTGCACACCTCCATTCTGGTGACTAGAGGGGATGCTTGAGCGAATGGACACCCTACACAAACACCTGGAGGGTTCTACTAAGCATGCGCACAGATCTCCTTGAAATTTAAAGTGACATTTCTGCTTAAAACCAATCAGCAACCACTCGTCTGTCAGTTTGCCGTGCTGTGGTGGCTTGTGAGTTGCTATGATTCTGAAATCTATGCCACCGGTATTTTAAATGCCAGCAGGATCACCCATGGTGGACAGATTTCAGATGAGCTTCCAGATGAAGACATACTAAGAAGAAGGAGTGACGAACTGCTTCCGAATATTTAGTCAATGAAAACCTTATGAATAACAGAAAAACACTGTCAGATACAGTCCCGGAAAATGTGTCCCTCTGGTTGGAAGGCACTCAAAATGCGACTGGGGAAAAGCTGCCTCCTCAAAGTAGAGTTGATTGTGATGACGTGAATGGAGGAAAGCCCATGGGAGAAAAGCCCACGGGACCTTCATTTGTTGATGGGTCACAACTCAAAATGAAGAGAAATAGCTATAAACCTCCACTGAAAATCGGAACATGGAATGTACAAAGTATGAATCTGGGAATATTGGAAGTTGTCAAAAATGAAATGAAATGCATAAACATCAATATCTTAGGCATTAGTGAGCTGAAATGGACTGACTCGTTTTGGCCATTTTGAATCTGACAACCACATGGTTAACTATGCCGGGAATGACAAATTGAAGAGGAATGGTGTTGCATTCATCATCAAAAAGAACATATCCAAAAAAAAAAAGAACATCCAGATCAGTCATGAGGTATGACTCTGTCTGTGATAGGATAATATTCATGTGACTACAGGGAAGCCCAGTTAATACCACTATTATTCAAATTTATGTACCAACTAGTAAAGCCAGTGAGATTGAAATAGAAGAATTCTACCAGCTTCTTCAATCTGATATTGATCAAACATGCAATTAAGATGTATTGCTCATTACTGGTAATTGGAATGTAAAGGTTGTGAGCAAAGAGGAAGGATCAGTAGTTGGAAAATACGGCCTTGGTGATAGAAATGATGCTGAAGAACACATGATAGAATTCTGCAAAACCAATGATTTGTTCATTTCAAATACCTTCTTTAGTCAGCATTAAGACCTCACATGGCCCTTACCATGTGACCTCACCAGATGGGATACATAGAAATCAAATTGACTAAATCTGCAGAAAGAGACCATGGAAAAGCTCCATATCATCAGTGAAAACAAGGCCAGGGGCAGACTGAAATAGACCATCAGTTGTTCTTATGCAAATTCATATTGAAGCTGAAGAAAATGAAAACAAGTCCATGAGAGCCAAAATAAGACCTTGAATATATCCCACCTGAATTTAGAGATCATCTGAAGAACAGATTTGATTAACATTAAACACTAAAGACCAAAGACCCGAAGAGTTATGGGATGACATCAAAAACATCAGACATGAAAAAAGCAAAAAGTCATTGAGAAGACAAGAAAGAAGGAAAATGACAAAATGGATGTCAAAGGGACACTGAAACTTGTTCTCCAGTGTAGAGATGCTAAAGCAAATGGAAGAAATGAGGAGATCCAAGAGCTGAACAGAAAATTTCGAAGATCAGCTTAAGACGATAAAGCCAAATATTACAACAAAATGTGCAAATATGTGGAATCAGAAAAACACACTCAGCATTTCTCAAGCTGGGG
>NW_006408627.1:8379827-8381574 GCF_000296735.1 Chrysochloris asiatica
ACAGGGTCGCTATGGGTCGGAAATGACTCGATGGCACTTAACAATAACAATGATGGTGATAGGATTTTATGATTCAATTGTGAGGAATTTGGTAGAAGGATTCATTGTGATTGTCACAACTGTAATTGGAGAAGATGTGCAACTAAAAGGTGGGGAGGAGTTAATCTTTCATTTCAGGAATAGAAGATGCCAGGACCATTAAAAAGGAAGAGCGTGAGATCCTACCTAGAGGAGTAGCAATGGCATGCAGAGACAGAGTAGCTGTGGACTCTAGGCCCATGGACTGAGAAAGGCTGGGTGCCTACAGGCAGGAGGTTGGCTTACAAAATGTGCCTTTTGGACATTTAAGTTAACATATATTCTTGTTTTGTTTTGTGTGTGTACATGTACATCAAATATTTTTGCTTTGTTGATTTGTGAAAAATAAGATGTAAAAGGGAAGCCACATGAAGGAAGCAGAATAGCTCTTGTTGCAGGGAGGGGATTGCAATCATTGAGATGAAACAAAATATATGATTGGTTGAGGATAAAGCTGATTATATTTTCTATTACCCTTCACTCAATTCACAATTACTGTTGGTAAGTGCCACTGAGTCAGTTCCAACTCTAGTGATGTGAACCTTTATAGACTTTTCTGAGAAGCAGTTGATGAATTTGGACCACTAAACCTGCAATTAAACCAACCTTGCAATCCAGTGCATTATCCTGCAGCACCATACCAGGACTCCAATAAAACTTTTTTTAAAAAGAGTTCATCATGTAGCACTAGAGAATTATCCCTATTTTTGCACTGTTGTCCTGGTTTCTTATTTTGTTTTATTTGTTCATTTATTCTCCATTTTTTTCTAGCTTTATTGTCTTTATAGTGTTTTTTGTGTGGGTTTTTCTGATTTTGGGTTTTAGCTTTGTTTCTTGGTCCTCCTAGCTTGTGGGAGTGTTTTCTGTTTTTGCCTCACCTGACAGGAGACAGCAACTGCACTAATGCAGCCAGGCCACAGCTGAACTCTTGCAACACCAGTTGGGCAAGAACCAACACCAGTTGCTGTACACCAGAGCAGTGACTACAACCAACATCTGCCAGATTGACTCAGAATTGAACTGTATGAACAGTGAACAGAGAAGCTTATCTCCTGATCACACCCATCGGGAGGCAATTGGTAAGAGTCTAAGAATGCACCAACATACATTCATCAACTTAATACAAATACAACACCACCATAATGCCTAAAAAGCAGCAGAAAATTTCTGCTCACATGCAGAAACAAGACAGAATACCTCAAACAAATGACCAAAAGGAAGAGTAGAAAATGCTTTTGAGGAAGAAGAGGCACTGAAACTACCTGAAAAAGAATTAAGGAAAATTATATTGAGGTATATCCAAATGGCCCAAAGAAAGGTTGAGGAAAACAAGAAAGAATTCAGAAAAGCACTGCAGGAACACTGAAATAAAGTAGATACAACATTGGAGCTGATACAAAACCTGCAAACATCGGTCCAGATGATAAATACTAAATCATCAGAGATAAACAATACACTGAAAGGGCAAAGGAGTAGAATTGAATGAATAAAGGCCAGAATTAAGAAGCTTGAAGATAAATCTCTCAATACTGCTAAGACAGAAGGACAATCAGAAAAAAGAATGTCTCATACTTCAGACGTATTATCTGATGAAAGCCGAAGATTCATGTGGGACAGCCTGAAGAGGAATAACCTGTGGGTGACTGGAGTTCCAGAGCAAGAAGAAACA
>NW_006408627.1:8382699-8387532 GCF_000296735.1 Chrysochloris asiatica
AATTTCAAGAGATTGGAATAATGAGCGCATCCTCACTCACTCAGTTCTGTTGTGTTGATTCCAACTCACAATTCCCTAGGATTTCTGAGGCCAACTGGTCACCACATCTTTCTTCTGCAGGGTGGCTGGTGGGTTCAAATCACCAACCTTTCAGTTTGCAGCTTAACCTTCAACTCATTGCATCACCAGGACATCCTGTTGCTGTTGTTAAGTGCTGTCGAGTTGGTTTTGACTCATAATGACCCTGTATAGGGTTTCTTCTAGTCCAGTGCTTGTCTATAGTGCCCCCATGAAATTTAACTGGGCTGAACAAAAGTCTCCATGATAATTCAGGAAAAAGTACTAACTGAGGGACATAGCACTTTATAGTTTTTGAAGAGATTAAAGAATCAACTCTATTATGAGGTTACCCCAAGAACCAGGGAATCTTAGGGTACATCAACTACAGTGTAGAATCTGGAATGGAAAAGATATTGCCTACTTCTGCTGTGCTTGTAAAGGCACTGGGGTAGACAAAACATGTGTCAGCTGGGAATTTTTATCAGGTGGGAAAGACTCAAAAACTCTGTCTCCAATTACATAATCGGTAATTGAAGAAACTAGAAAGATTTATCTTGGGTTAAGATGGGAGATTCAGTGTCTGTCTCCAAACTTCTGGAGAGCTGAATTGTAAAAGAGATATGGAAAAAGTACGTTAGCATACTGTAATTTTTTATTGTTTTAAATTATCCTGGTGAATCTGATATGCATGCATTTTGGGGAGTGCTGAGTTCTAGACTGACTTACAGGCTAACCTTATATACAACATAAGAAAAACCGTCCATGTGTAATTCTTGAAAAAACTTGCTTATTAATTCTGTTCAACCTGTTAATATTTAAGACTGCTGCAGCTTAATATTTAAGCACCATTTCTATGCAGGAAGCAAACTTTGAACAGCTTAGAGCGTAGATGTTAAAAATGTATCATCTCTTGTTTTACAACTTTTAATTAATATATACATCTTTGCTAGCTTTCCAACATTTTAGATAACGTGTTAAAAATGTCATTTTCAAAAATCATGAGACAGTCCTTTATAAATAAATAGAAACTTTTAGAAAATTAGTAAGGAGAATAAACGTAGACAATGGATGTTTTTCATACACTTCAGACAATTATTAGCTTAAATAACCTAATACAACCTTGCTTGCTAAAAGTGAGGAGGATTTAAAGGTACTTACTGAGGAAGACTAAAGACTACATCCTTCATATGAGTTGTACCTGAATATAAAGAAAAGAAAAATTCTTACCACTGGACACCAATAAATAACATTATGATAAATCAAGAAAAGATTGAAGTTGTCTAAGACTTCATTTTGCTCCGATCCGCAATCAACACTCAAGGAAGCAGCAGCCAAGAAATTAAACAACGTATTTCATTAGGCAAATCTTCTGCACAAGACTTCATTAAAATGTTTAAGAGTAAAGGTTTGAGGACTTAAATTGTGCTTAACCCAAGCAAGGGAATTTTTGGTTTGTAGTCAGATCACTTGGCCTTTGTTCTATGGTGACATTGATTGGGTTTGAACCACCAACCTTTAGGTTAACAGTGGATCACAAACTGGTTGTGACACCCAAAAAACAAAATCAAACCCACTGCCATTGAGTCAATTCCGACACACAACTACCCTATGAATCAGTTCCAACTAATAGCAACCCTGTATAAGGTTTCCGAGGAGTGACTGGTGAGCTTGAACAGCCAACCTTGTGGTTCAAACCAACTTTGCAGTTCAATGCATTAACTTTCAGCGCCACACTAGGACTCTATAGAACAGAATAAAACTGCTTCTTAGGACTTGCATGACTATAGATCTTACCAGAGCTGACCACCTTGTCTTTCTCCCACAGAACAGCTGGCGGACCTTGTAGTTAGCAGCCCAGTGTGTAACCCATTGTGCTACCAACGCTCCTTAAATAGTACATGTTCCTTGTTTAAACTTCATCAGGACCTTACTATTATCAATTAAAACTGGCCTAGGAGTCCTAGTTCCTAGTGTGGCACTGTGCAAACCCGTTTGAACTGCAAGGTCAGTGGTTCACCCACCAGCTGCCACTTGGAAACCCTATTCAGGGTCACTATGGGTCAGAACCGACTCGATGGCACTTAACAACAAACAACAAGGGATATTAAATAAGTTAATATCAAATGTATGGAAGTTACAGATCTAAAATATGTGTCCTTAATCTTTTATATTCAATTTATAACCCTTTTTATTTTTAATAAATTAAGCAAAAAATGTTTGTAAGAGACTTTCAGTGTTTAAATTCAAAGTAGTTAATTCTAACGTAATATGAATAACATGATTAAAAATTGATTCAGTGTTTACTCTCTTCCTATACAAAAAGAAGCCCTGGAGGCACAGTGGGTAAGCATTGGACTACAACTGCAATGTCTGCCAACCACTCCACAAGAGAAAGAGGAGACTTTCTGTTCCGATAAAGATTTTCAGCCTTTGAAACCCTAATGTGGGGTCTCTATGAGTCAGAATGACTCAGTGGCAGTGGGTTTGGGTTTTGGGGACCATATAGAAAACATGGGATTTTTTCCAAGGTTAGTGTTCATTTTTAAAACATTTCAAAGTATACACTAGAAGAATAAATGCCCTTCTTAAGGACTTTGGTAAGAGTTCTTTCCAGCTGGCTGAGTGGCTGACTGGGTATCTTCAGTTCGGTTCCAACTCATGGCAACCCTGTGTAAGGTTTCTAAGGTTGTAAATCTGTATGGGAGCAAAAAGCCTCATTTTTTTCCCATGGATCATCTGGTGAACTTGAACTGCTGACCTTGCAGTTTGCAGCCCAACACATAACCAACTATGCTATCAGGGCTCCTTGGTAAGAGTCCAGTTGTTGTTGTGTGCCATCAAGTCAGTTCTGACTCATAGTGACTCGGTATAGGGTTTCCAAAGAGCAGCTGGTGGGTTATCTTGCTGTTAAGTGCTGTCGAGCTGGTTCTGACTTACAGTGACCCTGTATAGGGTTTCTGAGGGGAAGCTGATGGGTTTGAACTGCTGACCTTGTGGTTTGAAGTCCAGGATTCCCAGCAGGTTAGCAGTCCAATGCTTAATCTACAGCACCGCACCAGGGCTCTGGTAAGAGTTCTAGTAGTCATAAACCAGCTTCTGTGTTTATTATGAAATTCTATAGACAGGATAAGGAGCTCTGATAGTGTAGTGGTTACGAATCAGGCTGCAAACTGTAAGGTCATCAGTTCGAAACTACCAAATGTTCTGTGGGACAAAGATGAGGTTTTCTGCTCCCATAAAGATTTACAGCCTCGGAAACCCTGTTCACGGTCACTATGGGTCAGAACCAACTCGATGGCACTTAACAACAACATAGAGAGGATACCATTCAAATACCATCTAACAGCCTGTAACTCTCTGGACCGTGAAGCAAATGTTTCTAGTTGTATTTGCCTGTTTTCTCTTTTCTACTTGTTCTGTAAAATTGGTCAATTTAAAAACACACACACACAAAAATCCCAAAAAGTTAGTTGACTTAACATTATGGAAATGTTTAATTTCTGTGTGTAAAAAAAAAAAAAATAGAAAACAGCTGTAGAGAATATGTACAAAAAAATACCACAAAGATTTAGTATCTAATATTTTAACACATTTGAAACTTATAAATCACTGGGGGGAAAACACTAAGATCTCTCTGTAGATATTTTACAGAGAATAAAATATAGCATGTTACATTCCATTTATAAAGCTTTTTATTTTTTATAAATTAAGCAAAAATATTTTTAAGAGAACTTCTGGCACTTAAGTTAAATTCAAGGTAGTTAATTCTACTGTAACAATATAAAAATGTAATACTATAATTACATCAATGTAATAATATGATTAATCGGTGTGGCAAAGTATTTAACTTTAAACTCGTGAGTCTCCAAAGAAGTAATGCAAAAGAAGAAATGAATAATATAATAGCCACAGTACAGTACAACTTAGGGCAAGACAGGCTCTTTTTAAGAAAAAAAATCTTTTTATTTCCATTTTTTAATCCCTGGAAGAAGGCAACTGCCCAGTATTCTTTTTTTGAAAAAGAATATTTTGTTTTATTTTACTTGTAAAAGTCTTGCAAAGATGAAAGACTAAAGATTGTTTTCCTAATTTGCAAGGGAATTGACACAAATGATGCAGGTGATAATAAAGGTCCTCAAAGTCCAGGGCAGTGGGTTAACCATCACACTGTGAGAAGCAAATTCAATTTCCAGAGGTAAACATCCTGACAGCTCCCCAGCAAACAAGGTCAGTGTGAAGATCACAGGTTACAAGTTCATGGAAGTCATCAGTAAAGACTTTGAGCATGGCAAAAAGTCCCTGGTCCTTTTTGATAAACTGGCAGGATAACACAACTTTCAATGACAAGTTATGAAATACTTGGAAATATTAGACAAGACCCTTAGCCCTGGTGATGCTGTAGGATGAGCACTGGACTGCTAACCTCAAGGTCATCAGTTCAAACCCATCAGCCGCTCCATGGAAGAAATGAGACTTTCTGCTCCTGTAAAGATTTACAGCCTTGGAAACCCTGTACAGGGTCCCTATGAATTGGAATTGACTCTATGGCAGTGGGTTTAGTGTTGAGTTACTCTACTTGCATAGTTTCCTCTCTTTTATGTCTTCATGATAACTAATAGGTAAATACTCTATTTCCTTTGCTCTTGTTTTTTAAAACAAAAAGTAATTCTAGTCCTGTTGTGCGTATTTTTAATCATTAAAAAAATATACATTCTTCCCAGCAAACATCAAGGCAAGTGGTCGGGTCCCCTCAGTGCAAACCCCCTTCCAAGA
>NW_006408627.1:8389548-8410682 GCF_000296735.1 Chrysochloris asiatica
ACATGATGGGCAGGGCAAAAAAAAGGTAACAATTCCTGTTTGCGCAGTGATTCTTGACCTGAGAGCAAAGGCACATGGCACGTTTGAGGGCCAGGCACCGCAATGCTTTGCCTAGCTTCTGAAAACTTTAACAGGGGATAAAGCCTATGATGGTTGATGGATGATTGCAGGGATTTTCTTCTTTGACATTTTAAAACTTACATTTAAAACCGTAGAGGTTTTAATCACCTCATTTTACCTATCTCATTTATCCTACAGTCTAACTTTTGGGTCCTGGAAGGTCTTCAGCAAGGTCACTGGGGACTTTCCAGTTACCAAGTTCTATAAACTCTTTTCATTTTCAGCTCTTCTCTGGCGTTTGGCATTCTGGAAAATCCCCTTCTTTTGACTTTGTGACTTCCTTCTCTTCCATTGTTTCTCTTTGCTTTATTCGCTTTCTGAATCGTCTTACTGTTGAAATGTTTTTAAACAGTGTGGTTGAGTCTTTAACTTTTTCTTTCTGTGATCTATTCCACAGACACAGCTTCAATGAGCACTGGTATTCTGGTGACTCCCTGGTTTCCCTCCCCAGTTTGAACTCTCTCATGAGCAATAAACCAAATGCCAGCGTCTACCAGACATTTTCAATGGGGTGTCTCACAGGCCTTTCATACTTAACATTCCTAAACCTGAACACATCATCCTACCCTTCCAAACATGATTCATTCATGTTCTCTGTCTGGGTTAATGATAATGCAAACCATATGTATGCCTCCCCTCAAACCTGGGCATCTCCCTAGATGCTTTCCCTCATCTGTGACTTGTAATCATTCCACTAACTTCATCTCTTTGTTGTTGTTGTTGTTGTTTTGGGTGCGGTTGAGTCTGTTCCCACTTAGAGCGATCCTAGTACAACAATCAAACACTGCCCCACCCTGTGCCATCCTCACAATTGGTCCATTTGAACCTGTTGCAAGAGCCACTAAGGCCTCCATCTCTACGGGGTCTTCCGCGGTTGTTGTGTTTTTTAATGGGGCTCTGGTAGCGTAGTGGTTACAAGTCTGGCTGTTAACTGTAAGGTCAGCAGTTCAAAACTACCAGCTGTTCCAAGGGAGAAAGATGAGGCTTTCTGCTCCCATAAAGATTTACAGCCTCGGAAACCGTATGCAGGGTTGCTATGGGTCAGAACCGACTCCATGGCACACTACCACCACCACCACCACCACCTTTTTTTGCTGACCCTTTGCTTTACTAAGCATGATATCTTTCTCCAGGGACTGGTCCCTCCTGATACCATCCAAAGTACAGGAGACAAAATTTCGCCATCCTTGATCCTAAGGAATAATCTGGGTGTACTTGTTCCAAAACAGATATGTGTGTTCTTCTGGCAGTCTATGGTACATGCATTGTTCTTCACCAACACCATAATTCAAAGGCAGAAATTCTCCTTCAGTCTTCTTTATTCACTCTCCAGCTTTTACATGCATATGAGATGATTAAAAAATATCATGGCTTGGGTCCAGTGCACCTTAGTCTTCAAAATGACATCTTTGCTTTTTAACTTTACAGAGAACTTTTGAACCAGACTTGCCCAGAGCATATATGTCATTCGCTTTCTTGACTGCTATTTCCATGCATATATAGTGTAGACCCAAGTTTCCATCCTTTCATATCCGTTGTCTTTGCTCTTGAGTGCCATTGATTCGGTTCCAACTCATAGCTACCCTGTATAGGGTTTCCAAGGAGCAGCTAGGGGATTTGAACCGCCAAACTTGCAGTTAGTCTGGTGCTTATCCTACAGTAACACACAGGACTCCATTCTCTTTGTTGTTGTTAAGCCATGTCGTGTTGGTTCCAATTCATAGAGACCCTGTGTATGATTTCTGAGGAGCAGCTGATGGGTTTGAACCCCTGATCTTGTGGTTAGCAGTTTAGTTCTGATCCTACAGTGCCATACAAGGACTCCCCATACTCTTTGTTGTTGCCGTTAGTGCTGTCGAAGTTGGTTCCGACTGAAGCAACCCTGTAAAGTGCTTCCAAGGAGTGGCTGGTGAGTTTGCACTGCCTACTTTACAGTTCTAAGGAGCTATGGTAATGTAAGGTGGAGGGTCTGAGAAAAACAGGCACATAGCCACAACAAAAACCTTACAGTTCAAACTGACCTTGTGGTCCACAAGGTGCAGTGCCACACCAGGACTCTGTTGTTGTTGTTAAGTACTGTGGAGTCGGTTCCATCCCATAGTGACCCTGCACAGGGTTTCCGAGGCTGTAAATCTTTACAGGAGCAGAAAGCCTCATCTTTCTCCCGTGGAACAGTTGGTAGTTTCGAACTGCTTACCTTGCGGTTCGCATCCCGATTCGTAACCACTACACTACTAGAGCTCCTTCCAGGACTCTTCAGTACCTCTCAAATCTTTTTTATTTTCATATATCCTTGTTGTCCTTAATTTATCCCTTACCATTTATTCATCCATTCAACTATTTAATTAATTATAAGCCATTGTAGGCCCTGCCCTTAAATCTATTAAGTGATATGATGAAGACAATTGAAGGAGAGAATGTCCCCCTTCAGGGAAGGCTTCTCTGAGGCCTGAAGCCACAGCAGGAGCCAACCTGTTGCAGGATGCAGGGATGAGAAAGAGACAGAACGGCATGGGCAAATGTTGTGAGGTAGAAAAACCCAGCGAACATTTCTGAAGCTGAGGGACGCTGGAAATGGAGTGGGTGCTGTCAGATGGGGCTGGAAAGACCTGCTGGGCTCTGCTAAGGGCATTAAAGTGGGGGAGTGGCAAGATGCATTACACTTGTTAGAAGATGGCTTCAAATGCTCTGTTGTCCACATACTGCATGGGAGCTGCTCTCCCTGCCACTGGACTTTGGATTCCCAGGCAGGGCCTGAGAGGGATGACTTGGAAACCAGATTGCACCAGGTCACTCTGTTTATTATACTGTAATCACCTCACCTGGAAGATAAAGTTTAAATTCTTTGAATAGATCAGCTTTTTACCTTCAGAAAGGTCATGGGAAAGTCTGTGATCTTTTCCTTCCATTTTTCTACGAGCTTTTGGAAGCCTCCTCATAGGGTTGATCATGGCTTGCTTCTTCACACCTGCAACTCCCTGTATACACCTGGTACTTCAGCCACATCAAACAGTCGTGATTCTCAAAAAGTGCTACTTGCTTCCTTCTTTCCTTCCTTCCTGTCTGTCTGTCTGTCTAATCCCTCCTCATCCTTCAAGATCCAAGCAAGAGCCCTATCCTTAAGAAGCTTTTCTGGTGCCCACTGGTCTAGCCCCCTCCTCCCAGCTGTGCCGATGCTGCAGCCCAGCTGACACTGAGCAGCTCATGCATCTGTCCCCGCTCAGTGGAGTTATAACACAACTTTAGTGATGGCTCATATCTGTTCTCACTCGGTGTCGACAACTTGGCCCGTTTTCATCCCATTCTACATAGAACTTTTCCTAGTGACTATGACACCTAACGAGTCCTGGTGTGGTGCTGTGGGTTATTGCGCCAACTGCAAAGCTGTTTGAACTGCAGGGTCGGTGGTTCAAGCTCACTAGCTGCTCCTCAGAAAACCTATATAGGGTTGCTATGGGTCAGAACTGACTCAGTGGCACTTAACAACAATGACACCTAAAACAGTTCAGCCTAATCATGCTTTGCTTTTGATATAGGAGCCTTGGTGGCACAGTAGTGGAGCACTCTGTTGCTAAGTGAAGATCAGCTGTTCCAAAGGAGAGACGTATGCAGTCGACTTCATAAAGATTCGGAAACCTGACTGGACAATTCTACTCTATCCTCTAGGGTCAGCTGGCTCCATAGCAGTGGGTTGGGTTAGGTTTGGGGAGTTTGCATTTTTATGTAGTAGTTTTAGTTTATAAAGTGCATTCAAGTATTTTGTCTCCATAGTAACCCTGTGAGAATATGGTACAGCAGATAGCTAGTAAAGAAATGGTTTCTTGTTCAAAGTGATGGTTTCACTTTGTGGCAGATGATTGAGGGTACTAGGACTAAGGCATCTTGGTTCTGATATCGTCATATTTGGTATATTTATATTTTTATGGCAACCTTGATTTCCTCTTTGGTCCAAGGATTTATTAATAGAAATAAATTTCTAACTTCTAAATAACTTAATTTTATTAAATTACTTTCTAGATTTGTGGTTTAAAAAATGTTGCCTGACTGGTTTCTACTCTTAGGAATTTATTGATGTTCTCTTTGTGGGCTGGCATGTCACCAAGTTTTGTAAATGTTTTATAGATGTGGATATGTAGAAGAATGAGTGATCTCTTAGTACAGTGTGAAGTTTACAGAATGTGAAGTTTGATGAATATTTATGAAGTCAGGCTGAATAATCATATTTCGTTCATACCTTTAATATCTGTAATTTTTCTCTACATTATCAAAGACTCCGAGATGTATGTTGAAGTTTCCAGTCATAACTGTAGTTTTGATAATTCTCTTTATAGTACTTCTATGTGTTGCTTTATGTATATGCTGTTATCTAACACATAAACATAAAATAACTTTTTTCTGATTTAATTTCACTTTATAATCTTTTTGATCAGATGGTTATAATACCTTTCTGAAACTATTGTGTCCATCTTATATTATTTGCTCATTCTTTCATTTTTTTACTTTATTTTATGTGTCACTTAAAAAAGCCTTAGAGCTGCAATTATTTTTAACCAATCTTTAAGACTTTCTTTTCTAAATAGAAGAGGTTAAACCCATTAATTATATTTTAACTCATCTGTTATTCTTTTTTTTTTATGTTTTTTGTTATTTCCATTTCTTTTACTACATTGAAACTTTTTTTTTCTTTTTTACTGTAGTAGTAATTTGAAATTTATGCAATAGATTTGATTCTATATCCCTTTATTTGTTTTAGTATTTGAACTTATTTTTTCCCTACTTTAAAAAATATATTTTTTAAGGACAAAATACTTTGTATTGAGTATTTTGTAAACCATGTTAATATATGCTATTTTGTGATATAATGTTCTTAAATATTTTTTATTCTGACTTACATTTATGGGAAATGGAAACTCAGGTGTTAAAACAAGAGCTGCAATGAGGAAGAACTATGTATGTAGCATGTGTCTATATGTCTGTACCTTATATAAGAAACCCTGGTGGCGCTGTAGGATAAGCACTGGACTGTTAACCGCAAGGTTGACCACTAGTTGCTCCTGGGAAGAAAGATGAGGCTTTCTGCTCACTTACAGATTTACAGCCTCAGAAACTTTATACAGGGTTGCTATGAGTTGAAACCAACTCATTGATAGTAGGGGTTTACCTTATGTATGTTTTTATTCTCCTTTCCTTTCAGGTGCTCGTTTGAGGTTATGTATTACTGTAATTTTTTTTCTTCACAGTTCAGTTCATGTATAGAGAGTGGATGATACCTTCCAAGTAGGCTTTCTCCATCAGAGACTGAAGGGAGAAGTGATGCAGTAGTCTCTTAGTGTGTAAAACTGTCTCCAGACACATTTCTACAGCTGAATTTCACAAAAGCCATAGGTCTTGCTACTCTAATATTGTAGATAACAAAACTCAAGTTCAAAAAGTTAAGCAGTTGTCTGGAATCTTGAACATTCTCACAGAGGCTGACATTCACTATGAAACATAGCTAAAACTCAAACGTAAATTGTTTGACTTCTGGAGTGTGAGGAAATGTCACTCGAGGATACCTTGTGGTCCACCCCAGGGCATGACAGAACAGCAACTGACTTAATGTTTACTCATTAAGTATAAATATCCCTTAAAATTAGAACAGTGTTGTTTCTCAAACAGCCCAGCAGGTGGCGCTACCTACCTAAATCGATCCATTTCTGCCTTTAAGTGATGTCATTAGGGCCCCATACCAAAAAACAAACAGAAAAAAAAAAAAAAAAAAAACCATAGCCATTGACTGGATCCCAATACATGAGAATTTTCAAAGTAAAAATCAATATTGAGTTTTTAAATCAGTGGTTAAAGTCCTTCTGTTTGCATATCTACATATAACATACTTTTTTAATAAAAATTAAATTCTTCAAAAGTCCTTTTTAACAAAACAGTAATCCCTCTACCTCCGCCCCAAAAAGAAACTCACAGATTAAAAACACACACACACACAACTGCAGAATGATCTAAGTCAAGTCATTTGAATTGCAAGGTCGGTGGTTCAAGCTCACCAACTGCTCCTTGGAACCCCTATTCCGGGTCGCTATGGATCGGTATCAACTTGACGGCACTTAACAACAACAATAACCATTCCAAAGCAAATTTTACTTTCAAGTTAATTGAAAATATTTATTGAGTTGATTCTGGGAAGCCTTTGCTAGGACTCTTAAGCATTCTATCGGCTCTGTTTCCTTAACTGACTTTGTATGCACAGAAGGGCTTGGCAGAGTCCATTGTACCTGGGTCCATTTTCCTGAGAACACTGCGTGCCTCTCCGTTAAAGGTAGAGATTAGACCTTGCTCATCTTCATGCTCAATGCCCATTGCATACATGTGTTGTTGTTAGGTGCTGATGAGTCGCTACTGACTCTTAGCAACCTCATACGCAACAAAACAAAACATTATAATCGTTGCCAACCTCACATCGTTGCTATGCTTGAGCCCATTGCTGCTGCCACTGTGCCAGTCCATCTCGTTGGGGGTCTTCCTCTTTTTCTCCGACCCTCCACTTTAACAAACATGTTGTCCTTCCCCTGGGGGACGGGGTCCTCCTGACAATATGTTAGAGTATGAGAGACAAAGTGTGGCCATCCTGGCTTCTAAGGAGTATTCTAGCTATACTTCTTCCAACACGGATTTGTTTGTTTCTTTGGCGGGCCATAGTATTTTTAATAGTCTCCTCCATTACATACGTGTGGATGGATTCAGTTGATAAATCTTTGACTCTGGTCCAATACAGTTTTGAGAGGTGGCAGATCTTGTAACACTTGTTACAGCACACTGGATCTTGTTGTGTGTTGCTGTTAGGGTGCTGTCGAGTCAGTCCCAACTCACAGCGACCCAGTATAGGATTTCCAAGGAGTGGCTGGTGGGTTTGAACTGCCAGTCTTGCAGTTGAAACCAGCTTTGCAGTCCAGTGCTTATCCTACAGTGCCACACCAGAATTCTACACTGGATCTTAGGATGACAGAACTAGGCAGATGAGGGAATCCAGGAGGACTGGAAACGATCCCTGCCCTTCTAGGCAAGGCACACACATGTGTGTATGATATACGTACTTGTGATAGCTTGCGATGGACTCCCAGACACACTAGTGTCAATATTATGTACTCTTCCCTTTAATAATTTTTTATTTCTGTGATGCTTAGGAGGTGAAAAGGACTGTTTAAAGGAAGAGATTAATCTGCTGGGTTTTCAGAACTGTATTTGAAGCTGTATTGAAGCATTTTGTCAGCTAAATATAGGGATTGTGACATATTACAGTTGCAGTCACTGGGGTGCAGCATAAAATAGTGCTTGCCAAAGTGCTGGCATTTGTAATAGATTTTTGTAATATATAGAAATTCAGTCAAGGAGAGAAACCACTCTTATTGGACACTGAAGTGTCTGTGCTGAGGTAGTTTTTAGTCAGGGTCAGAATGTTTAGCCCACCAGTTGTTCCGTAGGGTTTACAGTGGCTGAACATTCTGAAGTAGATCCTTAGGTCTTTCTTCCAAGGTACCTCTGTGTGGATTTGTGCCTCCATCTTTCAGTTAGCAGCCAAGCGTGGTAACGGCACGGACTCAGGGATTTGTATTTCACATAGTGGGTTAATGCTCCAGACTGCAAAGTCGTTTGAACTGCAAAGACAGCAGTTCAAGTTAACCAGCTGCTCCTTGGAAGCCCTATGCAGGGCCACTATAAGTTCGATTCGACTCGACGGCACTAAACAACAATTCATCGATTTATCTTATGAGGCAACCTTAGCCAGAGGCATAGGGAACTATAGAAGAATGATAGGGAAAAGATGAGAGCAAATGTTAGGTAGATATTTGCTTCCAAATGTTGGACTACCAGGCATGTACATCTTAATGGAGGAGCTGGTTGGGTGGTGTGTGCAGCCCATTTACAGAGTTCATTGGGTTCTTCCTGTGTTCCAGTGACCTATGGGATGATGAGTTCCAGCGTGTACTACTACAACCGGGTAATGTCGCAGCTCTTCATAGACTCTCCACTGTCCAAGACTGAGAAAACCAACTTTAAAACGCTCTCTTCCATGGAAGACTTTTGGAAGGTATTTGCAAATAACTTTGAAAGTGCCTCTACTGCTGAAATGTATTACTTTGGGTTTCTAAGTTCAAGTCAGTAGTTATCTATAGGGCTTGCTATGTGCTTACCACTGTGTGAGATATTATAAGTTATGGTGGCTTGTTATATAGTAAGACCTGTGGAAGCCAGAACCCATGTAAGGCGAAAACTTAGCACAGGAGGGAAATGCAAATATGTTCTTTTTTCTCTAAAATGAGTAATAGGAAAATGATAAGACTGCACTCGGTCAAAAGAGGAAAACTTGCAAGACCAAGAAATCAAGGCCTGTCAGGTTTTGCTTGTTACGTCAGTGTTCCTTCTCTCAAAGTTCCTTCTCACATGTATTGAGCACCTTGTATGTGCCTTGCCTTGGCTGAGTATTCATATGTTACCTTACTTAATCCTCATAATAACCTTACAGGGTAAGCTCTACAATTATCCCCCACTTGTTAATGAGGAAACCAATCTAGTGCCTTCATGTTTATGGTCACATGGCGGGAGCATGAGAAAACTGGACGTTTTGTTCGGCCTCACAGCCACTTCTTTACCTAGTTCACAGTGCATTCAGTCATTCACACATTCAAGGCATATTTCGTGAGCTGCTGGGACAAAAGGTCTGTGAGGGCAGAGTTGTGGTTGCTTAGTTTTGTCTTGTCTGCTTGTCTGCTTTTGTCGACGAGGGCATGAACTCTCCCAGCTTCTGCAGCAGTTAAGGGTACACAATAGGGCCTGTCTGAGATCTGCCAACCCCTTCCCAAATGTCACAAACCTGCTTATATTTGCCGTGGCAGCAGAATCTAAGCAGTGATGCCACAAACAGAAATATAAACTGATCTGGAGGTTATGGTGCACAGAATCTAAGAAAACCAAAAGTGAAATTAGAAATGAAATGATTGATTGTTTCTCCCTGGGGAGATACTCCTCTAAAACTTACTAAATACTGTAAGCAGAGATAATGATTTTGGATGGAAAAAGTGAATCAACAGGAAATTATTAATGCAAAAATAGTTGGCATCTAAACCACACTGAGCTGGCCAAATCAGTCCATTTCTATTGATCATCTGATGCAAGTAAAAGCAAAGAGAAATGGTCAGCTCAGTCTTCCTAATAGGTAGATCTGGTTGTGAAACTCACCAGTGACATCTCACCTGTATGTACATAATTTCATGACAATAAATGTCAAAATCTAAACGTGGATAAGGACACTGGATGGAGAATTCAACATACAGCAAGATAATGTAGACAATTAGAAAAACTACCAGATAGTACTGGTGTGGCGCTGTGGGTTAATGCGTTGGACTGCAAGGTCGGTTGAAACCACAGGTTGGTAGTTCAGGCTCACCAGCCACTCCTCAGAAACTCTATATAGGGTTTCTATGAGTCGGAACAAACTCGACGGCACTTAACAATAAAACCAGATACTCCCAACTGGACAGACAATCAAAATTTTAATATTTTACCAGAAAAAAAGGGGAAGATGGCAAATGTTATGTTGCATATAATTTTATAACATCATTATAACTTAAAAAATAAAAGGCTACAGTTGCTGGTACTGCTTAGGTACAAGACACCACTAAGCATTAACTCTCAGTTCAAAGGTTTAGAGTCATGCCTTCAAGGGACTGGACAGTCAATTGGCTTAATATTAATATTAAAGCTTCTGTTCTGCTCCTTAGCTCAGTGCGTAGTGCTGTGGTCTTAGCCATCCAAGCTACAACAGTGGGTGCCTACTCACTAAGAGCACCAGAGGAAGAAGGAGACCCAACCCAAGAACCAGAGAAGGAACTGGACTGAAGGTCTAGTTGCCTCCATGAACTACTTCCTTTGCCCAGCTACCATTACTGAACTCCTGAACTCAATCCATGAATCTTGACCTAAAAGGGAGACATTATGGAATAAAACTTCAGATTTTCATGGAATCCAGACTTACTAGACCAATTGAGACTTACTTAGAGGAACCCTGGAATCTCCTACCCTGAAAGAAAAAAAAAAATCCTTTAACTTTGAACCGAAAGTATCCCCTGATGTCACCTTTAAACTCAACAGCAGCTTAGCTAAATAAGTAAAGAATGTTCACCTTGAGCACTGCACACTATTAAGCAATTAGCAGGTTGACAAAAGCAAGCCTAAAGCAGGTGGCAAGTTCAGGGGCAGTAAATCTTAATGGTGAAATAACCATATGGTCGAGATAAAATAGTGATAATGTGATAGATAACGTGACAAATGTAGCCAGTGTCATTGAACAGAACTTGTAAAAATTGTTGAATGGGTGTATATTCTGCTGAGTATATTATCACCCAAAATTTAAAACAAACAAAAAAACCTCTAACCTTTTCATATCCCTACAAGTTTAGAGCAATGATCGTGTTGCCTTTTTTGTACTAATAAGAGAACTAATAAGGTTGTGAATTTATACTCCATCTCCCTTTGGTCATAGAAAAGAAATCAGAGTTGCCATTAATTAAACACCCACCCAGTACCAGGTACAATAAGCATGCTAAGATGTATTTTACAGATGTAAGAAGCGTGACTTAGAGGAAGTTTCTTCACAAGGCCTCAGAGCTGTCAATGATGGAGCAAGTTCCAAACTCAAAGCTCTCTGACAGTAAAGCTCCGTCTTTTCCCTCTACCACAGTCACAGAACAACTGGGTTGTTGGTCATGCAGATATTTCAGGTAGGAGCAAGGGCAGACATTGAACCTGGAACGTTCCAAAAATCTTTCCTTTGCTTTCAGTTCACAGAAGGCTCCTTGTTGGATGGACTGTACTGGAAGACGCAGCCCAGCAACATAACTGATGCTGACAACCGAAGTTTTATTTACTATGAGAACCTGCTGTTAGGGGTACCACGCATACGGCAACTCAAAGTCAGAAACGGATCCTGTTCTATCCCACAGGACTTGAGAGATGAGATTAAAGAGTGCTATGACGTCTACTCTGTCAGTAGTGAAGACAGGGCTCCGTTTGGTCCTCGAAATGGAACTGCGTAAGTGTCTGTGGCTCACAACCATGTGCCACTGGCCTCTCACTGTTTTTGCTTATGCATTCATTCTCATTAAGGAGAAGTTGCCTTCAGACACTCTTTTGTGCTCATATGTAAGGCCTCAGACAAATAGAACTTCGGCTTCTCAAGTTTTCTCTACTTGTTACCACATTTCAGTTATGGTGTGCATATTTCTCAAAAGGCTAAAGTGTACCCCACATGGCCCACAAAAGGAAGTTATCTGAGCTTTAGAAAGTTTCTTGTGAGATGTTTATAGACCCAGCAATATCTTCCTCTGGTATCATAGTGGGTTATGCATTGGGCTGCTAACCGCAAAGGTTCATAAGCCACTCCTCAGGAGAAAGATGAGGCTTTCTGCTCCTGTAAAGATTTACAGCCTCGGAAACTGTAGACAGGGCTGCTATGAGTCGGAACGGACTCCAGTGCACACAGTAGCAGCAGCAAGTCAGGAAACAGCTGAGCTGGAAGAGGCCAGTTGAGGTATAGGATTTTGGAGAAGCCCCTTAAGATGACCAGCCAGAGTGAAAGTAAGAGTCCAGCCTTTAGCCACTCATGTGAGTGCTTCTTGAGGTCATGAGGTCAGAGACCAGGGGGAAATCCCTGAAGTTAGTAGAGCTGCATTTTGAAAGTAAGGATTATGTCATAATTTATCTTTGTATTTCCGTTAAGTCTTAGAAGATGCCAACCAGTGAAGGACAAGAACTGTATACATAATATAATATATACATAATATACATAACATGAACAACTGTATACTAGAATATAATGACTATAGGGTAAAGGTTAACTGACTTGAATAAATTACCTTGGCTTCTCTCCTAGTTAAATGTAGCCTTTGGTCTTTATTGGGGAGTGGAGCAATGGGACAGGAGGATTTGTAGAGAAAGAAAGGATCAAAAGTGGAGTCCATGGGACATGGGAAAAGACTGCAGGACAAACCCAGGGAGCATGGCACCCAAGGATCCTGATTGCCTTGTCATTTGCACATGCCAGGCCCACAGAAGGGGTTGGGGGCACTATCCCAGATAGGAAAGCTGTGATTGTAGGAGGAGATTCCTTTGTTCTCTGTGCCCCATAAAAGATCAATAGATAGAGGTAGAATTTTGTAAACTCATCCCAGTGTGGCACTGTAGGATCAGTACTAGACAGTGAACCACAAGGTCAGCAGTTCAAATTCTGCAGCTGCTCCTCGAAAACCCTGTACTGGGTTGCTATGAGCTGGAAGTGACTCAATGGCACTTACCAACAACAATCATGGCTTCTTATCAATGATTTCCCTCACCCGTGTGATCTGTGTGTTATTTTTACTCCTTATACTTCTCACTGGCAGTATAGATGTTTAGTATAATGCTCTCAATAATATTTATAAGGAGCCGTGGCGGCGCCATACTTTATGCATTGGGCTGCTAACTGCAAGGTCGGCATGGTTCGAAGCTACCAGGAAGTGGAGGCTGTCTGCTCCCATAAAGATTTGCAGCCTCACAAACCCTACATAGGGTCGCTGTGAGTCAGAATCAACTTGAGGAGAGTAAGTATATTTATCTATGTGAAGATGGGGTCTTTTCACCACCACCACCCCACAACATAAGCAAAAAATCAAACCCAGAGAATGGCCTCTAAATCCCTCTGTCCCATATTTCCCTAGGTGGCTCCATGCAGTTGTCAGGACCTTCTCACTACTGAAGGAGCTCTGAACAAAAGGCCCCTGATGTTTTATGGACTTCAGGGGGCCAGGGGCAATGTGGAAGGACTGGTGGTGGAAAAGTGCTGAGTCAGAGTGACGGAAGTGTCAAGGTTCAGTATTCCTCTCCTTCCTGACAAGGAGACCAAGAGTGCCTAAGGAAAGCCTCCAGGCCTATAAAAGAGGTCTTCTTTCTCAGAAGTGTAGGCCAAGAATGCAGATCCACAAAAGCACAAGGTTAGATGGGGGAGGGAGAGCATCTGACTTCCCTAATGTACCAGGTCTGGTGGGGTGAGCAGCACCGCATCCCCCCGGCCTACCAGGTAAAGGCTTTGAGTCACCTATGGTCAGGTTTGAAAAATCACATGTGGATTTTTAGCCAGGAGCCAGACCCCTTAGTAACAAGGACATTTTTAAGTACAGAACATTTTCTGTTAGCTTTTTCAAGTAAAATTTTTGTTTTCAGAATGTAGTTATTTACCGTGTACTATATAGTCCTGGTGTGGCACTGTGGATTAATGCTCCAGACTGCAAAGCCGTTTGAACTATAAGGTTGGCAGTTCAAGCTCACCACCCTATACAGGGTCGCTACGGGTCAGAATCGACTCGATGGCACTTGACAACAACAACAATATACGTGTACAATATGCATGGCAGTTTTTCTGTCTGGTTTAAATCTCAGCCTTCTGAAAGTGATGTGAGTATGTATTTGTACCCACCTGTGCACATTTGCAGGGCTCTCTAAGAATGGCTGCCCCATGTTCACTCCCTGTGGTCTAGCTGGCAGGCTTAGAGATCTAATTCTCTCAGCTCGCCTGGAGTCCATCCCCAGAGGAACTGACCCTAGAATGTAGGTTTGTTAACATGAAATCGGGTACATATCTTTTCCATGCCTACAGTCTTTGTTTACCATCAATGCACAGCCTTACTTAATTCCAGGGGATGCATAAAACCAATTTAGTAAAATCAGAAAATTCAGCGTAAACCAAACACCACTGCCATCAAGTCGATTCCAACTCTTAGCAATCCTGTATAGGATTTCTGAGGCTATAAATCTTTACGGGAGCAGAAATCCTCATCTTTCTCTTACAGAACGGCCAGTGGGTTTGAACTGCTGACCTTGAGGTTAGCAGCCCAGTGTTTATCCTACAGTGAGGAATTAAATAATCTTAAAAGAATTTTTCCAGGTTATAGGAGGGGGCTCCAAAAAAATGGTGGAAAAAAAAGGGATGAAAAGATATGGAATTCTTCCAAGAACTTTTTGAAGCCTCCTCATACACACATCCCTCCACATCTTCAGGAAATTGGTTTGTTCTAGACTATCCGTACCCCATACCAAAATATATAGATGCTCAAGTCCCTTATATAAAATTACTTAGAATTTGCATATAGGAGTCCTGGTGTGGTGCTGTAGGATAAGCACTGGACCACAAGGTCAGTGGTTCAAACTCACCAGTCATACTTGGAAAACCTTATACAGGGTCGCTGAGTCAAAACCAACTTGAGGGCACTTAGCAACAACAACATTTGCATATAAACTACAGAATCCTCCCATATACTTTACATTGTCTCTGGATTACTTATAATAACTAATAAAGTGTGGTGTTGGTGGTGGTTATGTGCCATGGAGTCGGTTCCAACTCATAGTGACCAGGCACAGGGTTTCTGAGGCTATAAATCTTTATGGGAGCAGAAAGCCTCATCTTTCTTCTGCGGAACAGCTGGTAGTTTCGAACTGCTGACCTTGTGGTTCACAGCCCAATTCGTAACCACTACGCTACCACAATGTAAGTACACAGTGTAAGTACACTTACAGTGTAAGTGCTGTGTAAGTAGCATTTACTCCCTCTTAGCCATTGAGGGAAGGAGCTCTGGTAGCATAATGGTTATAAATCAAGATGCTAATGTCAAGGTCAGCAGTTCAAAACTACCAGCTGTTCTATGGGAAAAAGATGAGGCTTTCTACTCTCGTGAAGATTTACAACCTCAAAAACCCTATGCAAGGTCACTATGAACCAATTCCATGGCGCATAGCCATCACCAACAACAACCTTGGAGGGATTGCTCTGACCATTTAATCGGTTCCCATCATCCCCCATTTTTGCTCTGGTTGTATCAATGGATGCAGAACACGTTATGAAGGACCAACTGTAGTACTGATTGTTGCTACTTAACTCCATTTTCTAGTCTCTGCTACAGTCCTGTGGTACTTACCCTCTTCCAGTATTTTTCTCTATCTCACATCATTAATAAGAGAAATTTATACAGTCACTCATCCACAAGGTTGGCGGTCACACTCTATGTCAGACACTATAGAAGAAGTTATGCCACACATTACATATGTACCCTTCACAAAAGCAAAAACTATAAAATCGGCATTGTTATCTCCAGTTTAACAAGTTCTGGTAGCACAGTGGTTACAAGTTGGGCTGCTATTCCCACTGTCAGCAGTTCGATACTACCAGCAGTTCTACAGGAGAAAGATGAGGCTTTCTGCTCCCTTAAAGATTTACAGCCTCAGAAACCCTATTCAGGGTTGCTATGAGTCAGAACTGATTCCACAGCACACAACCACCACTACCATCTCCATTTTATAGATACATTGGGATTCACTTACCCACTTTGTCACAGTAAATGATCAAGCTGGGATTTAATCATGCTTCCCTGACTCCAAAACTATGCCATGGTGCTTGTCCTGTTGTTAATGATTTTGTTAAAGTGGATTTTGATGTCCCAGCTCACCACCAAGCTTCTTGAAGGCAGGGACTCACAAGATGTACTCAAAGGAGAGTCATGCTCATTGCTAAGATTTATGACAGTAAAAGAATACTCCATATAGAGTCATTCTTATTGCTTAGATTGCTACAGTAAAATCAGAAAGGAGAAAGACTTAAAGGAAAGACCAGATCAAATTCGACACACACTTCCAAGGGACCCGTCTGAGAATGTGCTTAATTTGTAGGAATTGTTGTATCTATCCTGGAAGCTTTTTTGAGATTTCATGCCCAAGACAACTGATCGCATGAGCACCTTCTGCCTGGCACCAAAATTCCAGACTCCCTGGTGTCCAGAAGAACCACATAGTTCTGTTTGGGAAGGTTTCATGTCAGAATAGAACGGTGTTTGCCAGTCAGGTTCCCAGGTACCAGGGCAGGAGCCATCTGGCAAGGGCAACAGTCTCTGGTTTGCTAGACCATCTTTTTACACCTGAGCCCTCTGCTCCTCACCAGGCCAGTCTTTCCTGCTGCCACCGGAGTAATCTTGTTCTGCTCCTCCCTTTCAGGCCCCTTCATACTTAGTATTTGCAATCTGACCACCGTCTACCCTTCAGCCTTCTTTTCCTCGTCATATGGAAGCCAGCCTGTACTTCTCTGGCCCTGCTAAGTTCATGCTTGACAATACCCTTTCCTCCCTTCCTTCTACCTTTGCAAATGCAAGCCTAATATCCTTTCATGGTCCAGGTCCAATACAACTTCTTCCCAAAGCCTCCGCTGATCCACCTCTTCCACTGCCAGACCCCCCAGATAAAGATGTTGTCCCTCTGAACTAACATAGCACTTTCTCTGTATTTCTCTTTTTGTTCTTATCTTCTGCTGCCTTTTACTTGAATTGTTTTGTTACAACTTTTCTCTCACTATTGATTATAAAGTGCGGGGCCGGGAGAGCAGTCTTGCTTCATCTTCATGTTGTCATTGGTGCCAAGAAAGCATCTTGTCCCAAAGATATCTTCTGTCAGTATTAGTGGATTCAGACTGGAGCTGAGACTGAATGAACCGGAGGGAGCTTCTCCAGGAAGGGAATCCTCTGTCAGTGAACCAAGCATCTGTCACTTAGGAAGCTTCACTGCTTTTTAGTCTTTGCTAACCATTCTGTGGGTGGCTAACATGGGTTTTTTTTTTTTACTGAGGTTGGGAAAGGCCTAGGGGGCACTTGGAGTGGAATAAAGGGTGTTCCCCAGGTTCTTCTTTAGATGGGTTCGAATTTTTAATTCAATGTTTAATAAATTCCGTAGTTTCTTAAAAAAAAAAAATTAGTGGATTCACTTCAACCCTAAACTTGCATGTTGAACAGTTAATGATCTATCTGTTCACAGTGGCCCCTGTCCTTGTTTTGGCCAATGATACCGGAGCTTTTCCACCGTCTTTTCCCACAGATGTAGTCAGTTTGATTCCTGTGTATTCCATCTGATGAAGTCTATGTGTGTAGTCACCTTTTATGTGGTTTAAAAAAGGTATTTGCAAAATTCTATCATGTGATCTCCACCATTATTTTGGAGCTTGGTGCAGTTGCCCTTCCTTTGGCTTTGGAAGCCTATTATAGTTACCCCATGGAAGGCTGCCACAGAAACTTAGTGCTGAGAGACAGATTCTTGATTCTGCCCTCACAGTCTGCAGCACCAAGTTGGTACTAAGCTTCAGGGCCCTCTGTTCCTAAAATAGGGCGAATAACTGTATCCAATAATTAAATAAGTGAGCACTTAGGATGTGCCATGGCAGGTATGTTACCTAGCTTGATAAAAGAACACTGTGACATGCTTTTGACTTTTCCAGGGACCAACTGCCTGAGAACTTGTTGTGTTTGACTAATTCTACCTGTTTATTTTGTTTGTGTTTTTATTTAGTTGGATCTACACAAGTGAAAAAGATTTAAATGGTAGTAGCCACTGGGGAATGATCACAACCTACAGTGGAGCTGGCTACTACCTGGATTTGTCAAGAACAAGGGAGGAGACAGCTGCCCAGATTGCTAACCTCAAGAAAAATGGCTGGTTGGACCGAGGAACCAGGGCGGCTTTTATTGACTTTTCTGTGTACAACGCCAATGTTAACCTGTTCTGTGTGGTCAGGTGTGTGCTGAAGGCACCGTTCCCTCGCCATAGCTGTGTAGTTGTATGGCCCTCCTATTCTGGAGACAGGCCAGAAAACCATTGACAACAGTTGACTAGTGGCTATGAATCAGGCTGCAAACTGCAAGGTCGGCAGTTCAAAACTACCAGCTGCTCCGCGGGAGAAAGATGAGGCTTTCTGCTCCCGTAAAGATTTACAGCCTCGGGTCACGATGGGTCAGAACTGACTCCATGGCACATAACAACAAGACATTTGACTGAATGAGGGTGCTGAATGCAGGGCCAAACACTAAAGGTTTATTGGGATGATGATATTTGGGTTGGAGAGGAGTTCAGATCCTGAAATATCCTGAGTTGGAAGGAATTTTAAGTCTGCCCCAGGCTCCTTCTCATACCAGAACCTTTCTGGGAGTAATGTTTGGTTTTCCTGCCAGATATCCATAACCAGCATGAGGACATTAAGTGTTTAGGCTCCTTCACTAAGGACCCTACCAAATCTTACCTCATTTCCCCAAGTTTCCTGCTCTCAGATGATGGCCAAGCTTTTAGCACACAGCAGAGTCATAGGTGGTCCCAGGCTATGCCTAATATTCAATAGAATGGCCAGGTATGCGTTAGACTCATGACATAAAATTCCTTCCACAGTCCTGTGATGCTACCATCCCAGCTGCTCAGTGGGAGACAGATCCCAGTGGCTCATCTGGGGCCTCTTGTTCATTCCGTCATTCAGCAAACTTTTATAGGACATCTAAGATATGCGAGGGACTGTTTCAGGCTACACCTGTAAACAAAACAAAGAACTCCACCCTTGAAGACCTTGCATTCTACCAGGATGAAATAGAGAATAAACCTAATAAATTTAGTATATGTTAAAAAGTAACAAGGGGTCTCCCTGGGTGGTTCATGGTTGAGCACTCACCTACTAGCTAAATGGTTGACAATTCGAGTCCTCCTAGAAGTAACTGGGAACATGGCTTTGATGATCTGCTTCCAAAAGATCACAGCCTTGAAAACCCTATGGTGCGGTTCTCTGCACACGGGCTTTCCATGAGTCAGAATAGACTCACCAACAATTAATAGCAACAACAGAAGGAACAAGTGCCATTAATAAAAAAGAAGAAAACAAAACAGTACAGCAGACCCGTGGGGATCTAGAGTTCACCCACTTTAATCCTCCTGGCGAGTGTTAGCAACACCGAAACTTTAACCAATGTGAGTGATATGCATAGGCAATAAGGATCACATCTCATAATATCTTTACCATCATTTTTGAAACTAAAGTCTGCTTTTATAAGGTCATTTGGCCTTTTTTAGTTCACATCTTTAACCACTTAATGCAGAAAATAACACCATGTTAAATCAAGTGCTGATTATTACTCGAATGAGCGTCTACTGCAGTTAACTTTTTCTCGTGACTCCACTGAAGACAGGAGGATAAAAATAGGCAGGCAACTCTGACTGACATTTAAGTAAATCTCTATTTATAGAAGGTCTTGAGTGTTTCTTCCACTTCCTCCTCATACTTGAAGAATGAGTACTGCTAAGGCAAGGATTCCATTTCTCAGCATTCTTGTCTGTGCTGCTCGGAGTGGTTGGCAGATGTGGGGCCTGAGTAGGTGGACTGTGAGTGATGACTTGGTGCACAGCTGGCCTTGTCTTCCACTCAATTCACACTGGGCTTGCTGCAAGGCTCTTCAGTAGGACTGAGTTTTTGGTTCTCACCCCAACTCTCTAACACACCAAATGAAAAAGAGTAAATGGAGAATGGACAATAAAGAGAAGGGAAAACTGTGTCTCATTGACCAAGTATAAAGCTCCACCTCAATTATGGTAAACAGATACAGATCAATGCCATCAGTATGAATGTAAAAAAAAAATTATACTGTTATTATTTCATATAGTCGTTGAGCACAACAACAATACAATAACAATTAACTTATGGTAAGACTGAAAAATATAGACAAAAATACCTCCCAGCAAGATAAACTATCCAGTGCTAATGAATGAAAGACTTAGTCCCTATCATATATGTACAAAATGTATCTCCTTCTTAACCAGATCATATGTGTTTTGAATGAATTTTCTTCTTTTACGTTTTTTCTTGTTGTTGAGTATGACTTGTTTAATGTTGTTGTTAAGTGCTTTGAGTCGATTCCAACTCATAGTGACCCTGTATAGGGTTTCCAAATAGTGGCTGGTAGGTTTGACTGCCAACCTTATGGTTAGCTGCCCAGTACTTACTTGATGATTAACTTTTACTTCTTTAGTTTTTTCTTTAAATATTAAACATTGTGAGTAGTATAAATATGACAAATGTAGAAGGGAGATGGAGGAACAAAGACTCCTTTGGACTGGGAGGGCTGGAGAAACCTTGTTCCTTTTATGACACAAGCTTTGTTAAATCTGAGGTTGCTGTCTGGGATATAGTATTTTGCAAGGGGTTTGGAGTCACTGGTGGCAGAAGTGTTACTACCATATGGTACAGGGACAGAATAGATGAATGTTCTCTCCTAGCTATACCCATGTGTCGTTGTTTTCATTGTTCTTATTTGGACACAGGTTATTGGTTGAATTTCCAGCAACAGGCGGTGTGATTCCATCTTGGCAATTTCAACCTGTAAAGCTGATCCACTATGTCTCAACGTTTGATTACTTCCTGGCGGCCTGTGAGATTATCTTTTGTTTCTTTATCCTTTACTACGTGGTGGAAGAGATATTGGAAATTCGCATTCACAAGCTACAATACTTCAGGAGTTTCTGGAATTGTCTGGATGTTGTGATCATTGTGGTAAGTTTGAGAATAATACTAAATGGTGTACATAGTTACAAAAACATTACGTTCTTTGATGTCCTCAGCATTGTGGATCTTGATTTTCGGAATGCCAATCTAAAAATTCTCCTCTATTCTATCATTGTTAGTCTTAGCCATTAGAGTCTTATCTTTCATGATAGCCCCTTCTGGATTTGAAAGTAGACATGCATTTTTAATAAGCTCTCGGCTAGCCACGCTAATTTAGTAGTTCATATTTGACTTTGCAGTGCCATTTGAGATGTAGGGGAGGAAATGATGTTAGAGTTTTTACTAATGATATTTTTCTTCAGTTTCTAGTAAAATTGGTTTTTATTTTTCTACACATGTTGAAATTGTAGCAAGAAGAAACACCCTGTGAGGGTATTTTGAAGAAAAACCTTTGTGCAGTTCAAGTTTTTTTGCAAATAATCCATAAAGGATAAAATTGAAATTATGATGGTCAAGGTTTCCTGTATGAAGTGTGAGAGTTCATAAGGCAGAGATTTATGATGCAGGCAAGCCCATGGCACCTTGTAGCTCCTGTGCCTGCCCTGACTCAAGTTCATTACTAACACTTGTTCAAAATGTTTCCCCA
>NW_006408627.1:8415411-8416516 GCF_000296735.1 Chrysochloris asiatica
CCAGAGTTTGCTTCAGATTTTGTTTTATAGCCCCAAACCAAAGCAAGTAGGAAAAGATTATATAGTCAGAGGTAACGCATAAAAACGAGAAAGGGGAAAGCCTCTGACTTTTACTGCTAAGTGCCTTCCAGTCAACTCTGACTCACAGCAACCCTGTATAGGTGACTTTGAACGCCAGCCTCATGTGTATCAGTCAAGTGCTTATCCTACAGTGCCACACCGGGACTCCTCTCAGGGGCTTGAAAAAGTTCATGGAAAGTGAAGTTTTTCCACCACTTGTTTGAGGCCCCCTCTTATAGTCCCACTTTCTCAGACCCTCTGTCTTCATCATTCATAGCATCTTTTTAAGACCAAGTTCATTCTTCCTTCTTATGAGTACTCCTTTTTGAATGTCTTGTTTCACCTGTCACTTTCTGTTTCCTCTTAAGTTCATATGTTTATTGGCCAAAGTATTTCAGTTTGTTGAGGGCAGGTTTGTGTGTTTTACTTTTGTTTATTCCTTAGTCCCAGCCCAGTAATATGTACATAGGCAAACACTATGTATGTATTTGTTGAATAAATCAAAGAATGGAAGATGAGAAACTGGAGAAAAATCATGGGGAAAAAAAACACACCAAAAACCAGGAAGTAAAATGAGACTGAGGAAGCAGAGAGTGGTGGTTATGTGCCGTGGAGTTGGTTCCAACTCATAGCGACCCTGCCCAGGGTTTCTGAGGCTGTAAATCTTTACAGGAGCAGAAAGCCTCATCTTTCTTCCACGGAACAGTAGTTTCGAACTGCTAACCTTGAGGTTAGCAGCCCAACTCAACCACTTACGCTGCCAGCACTCCTTAGGCAGAGGGTAGAGAGCGATTTAAGTGAGAAGGGCAGGAAAAAATGCAGATATTTCTCTTTTCAGCTTGATTTTGCTGCAGCAGCCTTACATTCATTGGATTCCTTCCCATTCTGTGAGTGACCTTTATGATTGTTGTCGGGTTGGAATAAGCATGAGCCTTAGAATTTATACATTGGTAAATAAAAAAAAAAAGCTAACTACTTTAGCGTAGTAGTTACGAATCGGGCTGCAAACCTCAAGGTCAGCAGTTCGAAACTACCAGCTGTTCTG
>NW_006408627.1:8416616-8420379 GCF_000296735.1 Chrysochloris asiatica
CTTGTGATTGGGATGAAAGTTTACAGAGCTCACTGGTTCTCCATTCAACAATTCGTACACATTTTGACTCATGACATTGACTGCAATTCCTACAGTGTAACCACACTCTTCCCACTTCCTCCTTCTGTTTCCCATTTCTATTCGTCCCTCATTCAAGTCCCTTCCTGCCTTCTGAGCTTAGTCCCTGTGCAAACACTGCCCTTTCTCACGTGGTTGATGGTTCTAATGAGCACGTGCCACCTTGGTGTCATCGTTCACTTACAGACCCATCGTTTGGCTGAAAGTGTCACCCGTGTCATCTTAATCTCTTCCTTGCTGAGACTTTAGTAATATTTTCACAAGCTTTGTACCCTTCACCTGATTTTGCAAAGTCCTGTTATATATGTAAGCCTATAACAACATGTATAATTATTACATGCTTAGGAGTTTTGATTGGCGCAGCTGTAACGTGCCTTATTCTGTGACCTCCTAGCTACTGCCTTGTTACATAGATACCCCTGTGAAATCTGAGTAAGTGAGGCATTACCCTGCTTAGATGCTCTCTTCTCGGGTCCTACTTCATGCCCAGTGGTCTTTCCCCCACCCTACCCCTAAAAAGTAGTTTGGACTTTGTGAAGTACTTCCAACAAGTTGTTGTCAAGTCATTTCTCACTGGAGTTAGTTGATAAAACAGATAATATATTATCCTCTGTGGGTAAAAAAAAACCTAAGGCATTAAAAAAAAACCTAAAATAATGTTAACAACAACAACAATGATAATAAGAATAATTGCTAACACTTTCCAAGCTACTCTGCGCTAGGCCAGTTTCAAGTGATTTTCATACACAGAAGATCATTTAATCCTCACAAAAAACTCTGGGAAGCCACCCTACCACTGCCTCTCAAACCACGTGTACATATACTCAATATAAGTTCAGAAAGAGTTCGTTTTCATTTGCTAATTTTTTAAAACTTTTTATTGTAAATTGAGTGAAGGTTAACAGACAGATCACCAGCTTTACTGTCAACCAGTCATGCATTTTTGTTACATCTCAATGATTACAATCCCCTCCCTGCAGTAACAGTTACCCTGCTTCCTTCCTGTGGCTTCCCTTTTACATCTTATTTTTCACAAATCAATAAAGCAAAAGTATTTGATGCACACATACAAAGCAAAAAATATATGTTCATTTAAATGTCCAAAGGGCACGTTCTGCATTACTCGGTCCATGGGTCTAGAGTCCCCAGCTGCTCTATCTCTCCATGCCATCATCTCTACCACCATCTCTGCTGTCGTCACTTTACTGGGTAGCATCTAAAGTTCCACTCATACGCCAAATTTAGCTTTTACTTAAAGTAAGAATTCCTATAGAAAAGATACTGGGTGGAACCCATCTGACCTAATGTAGTTCGGATTTAGTTACAGACCTAATGTAGTTACAGAAGGGCTGTGTACTAATAACCAATACTGTAGGTAATGCCCTTGAGTCCCAAATTCTCAACATGTTAATAGTTCGCAGAGTGACAACGTTTTGTTGTGTCATCAGTTCGGTTTCTGAGGTGGTAAATCTTTGCGGGAGCAGAAAACCTCATCTTTTTCCCGCAGAGCGGCTGGTGGGCTTGAACTGCGGACTTTGTGGTACGCAATATGGTGCTTATCCTGCAGAGTCACCATGTTCCCAGAGTTACAATAGAACGTCAGTATTTAAGGAGGCAAGAGAGGTCGTGGTACTGGAAATAAGTTTTCAACACACTGCTCTCTTGGGTTATGACTGACTGCAATGCATTATACAAGTGCATTGACAATCAATGTAGAACAGAATTGCTGGTTGGAACTCTTGAGAATACAAACCCTGCCTTTTGCTTTGTATGGTTATGCTCATACTTAGGACATTTCAGATAAGAGTAAAGCAAAATGTGATTGTTATGCTTGTTAATAGCAGGATGCTTTATTTTCTAACCAAAAGTCTTGAATACCAACAAAAGACTAGTCAGTGGTACCCAATTATTTTGATCATGCACCTCTGAGTGAAATTGGTCACATAGCCAATGTATTGTACCTATTCATATCCAGATATAACAGATAGATAGTAACTACATTATACGCGATTTAAATGTTTGAGAGAAAAATAAATACAGATTGCATTCTAACTCTTTCATATCACCTGTGTAGAAGTTCTCATATTTTCTTCCCGCACCCAAGTGGATTGCTTTGTTCCACTTTAGAGATCACTTGAAAAGGATAGCTGATGAAGTAGTGGAAATTGATGTTAGTTCCCTTGGCTGAGCAGCTGCCATGTTTTGCAATCATTTCTTTGAAAACTTGTTTCACTGTGCTATTCTTATTTTTGAAAAAGCTCTGAGCACTGCCAAGACAATTTAGACAGTATGTTTTTATCAAGAACAAGGAAGGAAGGGTTCCTGGAATCCCACTTCCTATTCGAAACATCTCTAACCAAGTAAAAGCCTGGTCATGCTTCCTAACTTACCCCTAAATATGCCTTATTCACTGCTGGACCTTCAAACCTAAGCCAAGGCTGTTGATCTTAACTGGGACACATATGCTTCCGTCCACGTAAAGCTTGAAAAAAATCTCCTAAATATCATGTTATAATAATATTTTTGCAATTTCCCACCTCTCTGTTTTTTTGCTTCTTGAACAAACACTGCAAATCTCTGGGCTTACGTCAGTCAATCATTTGTTCTAAGCAATAGCTTTAGCAGAATTACTGAAAGAATTCTAGCTAAGTCTAAATTCAGAATAATTTTGTTGATTGCTAGATTTCACAGGGTGAAAATGATTCACTCATTTATTCAGCACATACTTTCTGAGCACCTACTCTGTACCTGCCACTGTTTTGGCATTAAGGGTCTAAGAATGAAAAGAGCAACCAAAACTCCTGCCCTTATGAAGCATATGGTCTGGTAGAGGGAGAAACACTTTTTGTAGAAGAGAGTAAGAATCTCAAAGGGGAAAACTCGGGAGTGAAATAATAGAGCACAAATGGTTATAGAATCTCTTCTCTCCTGTCATTGTCTATTTTTTAAAGTCTTAAGAAGATTTACTGTATTAATAGGATATTAATAGAAGGAATTCTGGTAGCATAGTGGTTACAAATCAAACTGCTAACGTCAAGGTCAGCTGTTCGAAACTACTAGCCATTTCATGGGAGAAAGATGAGGCTTTCTGCTCCCAAAATGATTTACAGCCTCCGAAACCCTGTACAGGGTCGCTCTGAGTCAGAACCGACTCCATGGCACACTACCATCACCAGTGTTATGTAAATAGTCCCTGGATGTCACAGACAATTTGCCAAGAAAACCCAATGGAGCTCAGTTCTACTCTGTAACACAGGGGTTGGGGGGAGTCATTGTAAGTAGTGATGGCAGTGTGGAGGGAATGTATAAATGACCCCATATGCTTTATTTTTATAAACGTTTTTGTTGCTGGCTTTATGAAGTCAAACAGGTCAGCTTTTAAAAACGGTTCCGAGTATTCGAGAGAGCTCAAAACACATCAGCCTCTCGTCAGGACAGAAACAAAAGGTCAGTTTTGGAACTGCTCAGAGAAGAAAAGGAAGGTGGTTAGGTTGGCCTTTTCATCTCTGAATGCCACTCACCTAGGATCCACAGCTGTTCAGGCCTTGATCTGGACAGCCATTTCAAGAACGGTTAATGAAGCAGTCTTTGATATCGCCCACAAAGAGAGAGACAAGGAGCATCAAAGCTACAGCCCATTTACAGTGGTTTCAGATGCCACATGTGTCAAGGTTATTATGTTATT
>NW_006408627.1:8421989-8466995 GCF_000296735.1 Chrysochloris asiatica
GTTCTGCGGGAGAAAGATGAGGCTTTCTGCTCCCATAAAGATTTACAGCCTCGGAAACCCTGTACAGGGTCGCTATGAGTCGGAACCAACTCCACAGCACATAACAACAACTTTAAAGGAACATAATGTCTAATACATAGGCATTAAATAAGCATCTTTTTGTTTTGCAGTTATCAGTGGTAGCTATAGGAATTAACATACATAGAACATCAAATGTGGAGGTGCTGATACAGTTTCTGGAAGATCAAAATACTTACCCCAACTTTGAACACCTGGCATACTGGCAAATACAATTCAACAATGTAGCTGCGGTCACAGTATTTTTTGTTTGGATTAAGGTAATTTATCTGTTGCATGTTTTGTTTCCATAATCGTTTTCTTACTCTTTATCAGCATGAGTCCTGGGAAATTTTGGAGGACTTGAATCTGCCTTTGTGGATAAATTCAAGTGGTCATCCAAAAAGCTGCTCCATATTATACATGTAAAGTAGAATACTGGGGCTCACGTGATCTCTCAGCTCACTGGGAATGATGCTGCTCTATTGCTGCCCACATTCTTGCAATAATTGTCCTTATAAGTGTCCTTATAGGAACCCTCATGGCACTGTCAGGTAAGCACTGGACCACTAATTACAAGAGCAGCAGTTCAAACCCATCAGGTGCCCCGCAGGAGAAAGATGAGGCTTTCTGCTCCTGTAAAGATTTACAGCCTCCAGAAACCCTATCCAGGGTCGCTATGAGTCGGAATTAACCCAATGACAATGTGTTCATAGAGGTCATTTAGCAAATACAACAAGCGGCCTTGTCATTATGTTAGCTAGGTGTAGAGCCCCAGGCTGCTCTGCCTCAGAGACAGGTCCAAGTTTCCTCTGACTTGAGGTGGCCAGGCAAAGAATAAGGAACTAAGACCAAAAAAAGGGGGAGGGGGGCGAGGACAAGGGGGAGGGGAGCAAGAGATGCTATACTTAGAAATACTTAATGAAAAGTGTACCTTTGTTCCAGGTGAAGGCAATAGTGTATCTTTACCTTGAATTGAGATTGGAACAGACTCCTCTTTCATGTAGTTTCTTAATTGCTCATTTCCGTCTTGTACAAGGCATAGTGCACAGTTTCATGTATGTGAAGATCTAATGAGCCTCGTCAGTTCTGGAGATGCAGCCAATGACAGTAACCTGTCACCAGCTCAGGCTCTATGACTGCACTTCCGGACATAACTCCTAGCCACATGTGGCTATTTAAAATAAAATTAATAAAAATTACGGTCAGTTACAAATGCAGTTCCTCAGTCAGGCTTGCTGTTTGTTGTTAAGTGCTGTTGAGTTGGTTCTGACTCACGACAACCCTGTATAGGGTTTCCAAGGAGCAGCTGGTGAGCTTGAACCAGCCACCTTGCGATTCAAACCGACCTTACAGTCCTTGCACATTTAGCCATAGTGCCACACTCAACATTTTTAGTGTTAAATATCCACTTGTGATATTTAGTGGTGACTGCATTGGACACTATAAGTATAGAACGTTTCCAGCAACACAGAAAGTTCTACTGAACTTTCTGACGGGCACACCAAGTGTGTTCACCAGGTGTGTTGACACCCGGAAAACCTGAGATCGTTCAGAGGGCACCGACTTCATTCTGGTATCTCTCGTCCTGTTTATTCAACTAAATAAATGTGTGTTCGGGAGAAACTATCAATAAAGCACTAAACTTTGTATCCTAAAATAGTAATAAAAATTCAGATCTCAAAAAAAATTATATTAAATAATGGGATTTACAAAATCTTCCAAAAAAGAAATTTGTTGCATCCAGAAGCATTCATTTTTAAGAGAACTTTTAAGTAAAATTCTAGAGAATTCCTTCCAATATATGACTTAGGTTGTGTGTTTTTGTACTTATAAATATCCTGTCTCCAAAGCTTTGCCATTAAGCTGTTTAAAGTGGGGCGGGGATTGTTATAATCCTTCTGTATCTGTCCACTGAGGACCACGGCTTACTCCTAGAGGTGTGCAGGTTGTGATGCCCTCTGAAGTGTGGACGGTACAAGTTGGGTGGCCATCTTCAGTGCCTTTTCTACCTAAGTGCTCAATATGGTTTTGGAGTCAGATAGAACAGGTTCAAATACTGTCTACACGCCTCAATTAGACTCCTGGAGGTAATTCCAAGGCTTCGGTCACTGTACTGTTCATTTACATAAAGCCTCACGGTTGTGCCTGGCACACAGCTGGAGTACAATAAATGTCAGGGTTAAGGTGCAGTAAGTACTTCCTGGTTTTTTCATTTTTGTTTTCAATGGTTGGTGTTTGGGTTTTGGTTTTACTTTGTTGTTTTCTTTTACTGTAATTGTTTTGGGGGAGGGGGACTATCACTAGTCATTTTCATTGTAATGAACCTATTTTTGATATGTTTTAATAATCATGTAAGAGAAGGAACTTACAAGAACAGTGCCTGGACCATGTTTGAAAGGGCTTCAAAAAGCGGAGTCAGAAGATACGGAATTTTTCCGCAAACATTTTGAAGTCCCCTCATATTTTTGAACCGGTGCTCAGCAAGTGCTTTTAGAACTAGAACAGAGAAAAAAGCAAGTCATTTTTCCCCTCTCTTTTATAGCTCTTCAAATTCATCAATTTTAACAGGACCATGAGCCAGCTCTCCACAACTATGTCTCGCTGTGCCAAAGATCTCTTTGGCTTTGCCATTATGTTCTTCATTATTTTCTTAGCTTACGCTCAGTTGGCATATCTTGTTTTTGGAACTCAGGTTGATGACTTCAGTACTTTCCAAGAATGTATGTAAGTATTTATAAAATTAAGAAAAATGTAATCAGATGTCAGTATCTTATCAAGGATAAAGAAACCTCCATGTCTGCTATGTGACCACCAAGTGTTTAAAAATATTTTTTTAAAATAATTAACCTTTCCCAGAACTATTGACCTTGGCAATGCAAATAAGAAACAATAATGTATTCTGAACTGCTAATGCTTAAGATGGTCACCCTAAAGTAGAATAGCCTTAAGAAACCAACCCTGTTCTAAAGACCAAGGTCTATTTTGTACCAAATACACAAGGTAGCTTTTTAAAAACCATTCATCTATATTTTTATTCCTATTAAATGTTACTTCCATATATGTTGAACTTCACATTATGTTCTGAAGGATTATTCTAGGAGAAACTCAGGTATTTTCCATCTTCCAAAGTCCCCAAATACGGCATTCCAAGTTTAAAAAGTAGCTAGTGCTAGATTTCCATGCCATTTAAAAAAAAATTGTCTGGGAAGGAAAAGATCACAATAATGGAAGTTAACAGGACATTGTACACACAGCATTCCTAACTAATGCTGCCATTTGATAAAAGTAAGACATGAACATGATGTTGCTAAGGCCAAGCATTGGCAACACCTGACCACTTTGAGCCCACTATGAGTATATGATGATGAAGGAGAATGTTGAAAGTACCATAGACTGCCAGAAGAGGGTACAAATCTGTGTGGGAAGAAGTACAGTCAGAGTGCTCCTTAGAAGTTAGGATGGCCAGACTTCGTCTCTCATACTTCAGACATATTATCAGGAGGGACCAGCCCCTGGAGAAGGACATCATACTTGGTAAAGTGGAGGGTCAGCGACAAAGAGGAAGACACCAACAAGATGGACTGGCACAGTGGCAGCAACAGTTGGATCAAGTGTAGCAATGATTGTGAGGGTAGCGCAGGACCAGGCAGTGTTTGTTCAGTTGTGTGTCAGGTCCCTGTGAGTTGGAACTAACTGATGAGTACAGTAACCACAATGAGTACAGTTGAGTCTACTGGCTTTTGAAGACATACATTTTGGCTATCCTTCGAAAAGATCTTCTTTGAAAATAAAACAAAAAAGACCCAGCGTGACCACTGCAAAAATTTAGAATAACCATGTATTACCCAGAGGGGACTTCAAAAAGTTCATGGAAAAATGGAATGAAAAGATAATGGAATTTTTCCACAAACTTTCTGGAGCCCCTTTCATACTGAATTCATCATAGTCAAGTCAATTGCTTCAAGTATCATTACAGAATAACTTCATATAATTTGTGTTTTCTTTTTTCTGCCAAGTGGAAATATTATATTCAGCTTGAAAGTATATTATTTTTCCTTCAGACGGCTTCAATTTATATCATCAGTAAGAGTTTCTCATAGAGATTGGAAATTTTCTAGTATATGGTGGCTATCTACATTGCTAAGATGATCCTAAAGTGTGAAATCATCTTAAAGAAATGTTACATCAACTGCTGGACATTCTTTGTTTTTGTATTTCGGTATTTTGTTTTGTTTTTATAGCTTCACTCAATTCCGTATCATTTTGGGCGATATCAACTTTGCAGAGATTGAGGAAGCTAATCGAGTTTTGGGACCAATTTATTTCACTACATTTGTGTTCTTTATGTTCTTCATTCTTTTGGTATGTACATTTTTATTTACAGTAAGGGATTTAAACTTTTATGTTCATAGATCACCATCAATCTCTTTTCTCTTATGCTCTATCCCTATTTTCCTCTTCATGGATTCAGTTTTAAGTCTTTACCAAATACCTTCTCCATGGTCTTTTTTTTGGTTTGGTTTTTTTAAAGATTTTATTGTGAATTATGTGAGTTTACACAGGAGAACATCAGCTTTATAGTCATCCTACCATATTTTGTTTCATTATAATGATTACAATCCCCTCCATGCATCATCAAACCAAAGGGCATCCCCACAGGCCTGCCCCCCAGCAGTCAGCACACAGCCCCTCTCCCTCCCTGAGTCCAGAGTCCCCAGTCACTTCATCTGTCCACGTCATCATCTCTGCCTCCTTTTCTGGTGTCACTGTTTCTCTGGGTAGGGTCCCGCACTCTGCTCTTCTCCCTTGATGGTCCCAGGGACCTCCGCTCCTGGACTGAAAAATCAGTCACTCCCCTCCTTTTGTTAAAAAACATCTACCTTTACATTTCCCACCCTCACAGTCAGTCCTGATAACAGTTATTCACTATTGAACCACAAGAGTCTTATCCCCATCTCCTTTCATCAGCCCCATCCCAACAGACTGGAAACCACTCAGTGGAGATTCTACCTTCCCCCGCCCCGTCTGGAACTAGGCTCCTTCTTGAAAACTTGTAAGCCAGTCACTTCTTGCCTTTGTAGCCACCCCCTCCCCCATTCTCCATGGTCTTTCATTTATCCATATATGTATGTCTAAACTCCTGGTGTGGCACTGTAGGATTAGCACTGGACTGCCAACCGCAAGGTAATGGGTTCAAATCCACCAGCTGCTCCTTAGAAACTCTATACAGGTTTGCTATGAGTCTGAACCAACTTGATGGCATTTAACAACAATAATCAATGCCGTTAGATCAAGTACAACTTTAGTTACCTAAAATATTGCTTTG
Source organism: Chrysochloris asiatica (assembly GCF_000296735.1). Lineage (NCBI taxonomy): Eukaryota > Metazoa > Chordata > Mammalia > Afrosoricida > Chrysochloridae > Chrysochloris > Chrysochloris asiatica. The sequence continues at coordinate 8,427,376 of NW_006408627.1, forward strand.
TCTAAAAAGTAGTATATACTTAGATGTGTTTCCCAACACAACTATCAGCACTTCCATGGTCACTTGCATGCATGAGTTGACATTTCTCTTTCGTTTTTTAAGCAGTAAAAATGGACACAGCAAGCTAAATCCAAGGTGTATTATATGAGCAAATTATTGCTTGTTAAAATTAAGATACAGTTTTAAGTAAATTGTATGTCACATATCTAGAGGCTGCCTTCAAAGGATATTTAAATAATAAATCTAAAACTAACTAGAAATTGCTGTATAAATTATTTTCAAAATGGTTGTTTAAAGAACGACTATGGGAGGCACCTAGGAGAATTTAGAATACGTAGTAGTAGTTGTCAAGTGCCGTCTGGTCGGTTCTGACTCATAGTAACCCGTATAGGGCTTTCGAGGAACAACTGGTGAGCTTGAACCGCCGATCTTGTGGTTCAAACTGGCTTTGCAGTACAACACATTAACTCACAGTACCACACCAGAACTCCACTATTGAATAATAATTGTTAATTATGTAACACTTCCCACATGTATCAGGCCCTGTCTTAAACTCTTTGTACAGAACATCACATATATCCTCACTGTTGTTTTAAGTGCTGTTGAGTCGATTTCAACCCATAGCGACCCTGTATAGGATTTCCAAGATAAGCTTAAACCACCGATCTTGCAGTTCAAACAACTTTGCAGTCTGATGCATTAGCCCACAGCACCATTGTTTTACTGACATATAAATACAAAAGTAAACAAATAGACTTTAAATTAAGGTTTATAAATGTTGACAATATAGTATTTTCAGTGCCAAGATTGAAACCTAAATTTATCTGGTTCCAAAGCTTGTTTGTCCATTGAACTTTTCTTGACTCACTTCCTAGATCTGACTTTATTCCTGTTAATTATTTTTAAGCACAGTGGAGATTTTTGCAAAGGTCTTCAATTCTTTGAAATACACTTTCCAAATTTTAAATATTATTCTATTACAATATATTTGGAATAGGAATTGAATTCCATTTGCCCATTTTGCTTATTGAAGTCCTGGTGTGACACTATGGGTTAATGTGCTGGACTGCAAAGTAGTTTGAACTATATGGTTGGTGGTTCTAGCTCACAAGTTACTCCTCAGAAACCCTATACAGGGTCACTGTGGGTCCGAACTGACTCGATGGCACTTCACAACAACAATTGTGCGTACTGAGATATAAAGAGCTTTTTAGAGTTCTAAACTTACCGTAATTTATGTGAATTGTAAAAATTAGAGAAAAACAAAAAGAAGAAAACAACCCTGCCATTCATAGGTACAGTTATGTATCTCATTCTTAGCTCTATTTACTAAATGTATCTCAGTATATGGTATTAAAACAATAAGTAAGAATATATTTTGACATGATTTATTGGAGAAAGTAATTTTCCCAGTGATTATTATCATAATTAAGGTGAACAAAAAAAACATGTGCCAGATTTTTGAATTGATGATTGCAAAAATACATTTAGATTCCTTTCCTTAATCTCTCTGTATCTTTGATTTACAAACAGAATATGTTTTTGGCCATCATCAATGATACTTACTCTGAAGTTAAATCTGATTTGGCTCAGCAGAAAGCTGAAATGGAGCTCTCAGATCTTATCAAAAAGGTATGAAAGACCTACTTCTCATCGTTGTTTTATTTACTACATAAAATGAGCATTGCTTTGCCCAGATTTCCTAGTCAACACTGATCCATTGAAACTGTTCAAAATAAAAAGTAGATTTCTCTTTCGGGAAAAATTTGAACATACTCTCTCTTGATATACTGCTACCTAGAATTTATATTCTGGGGAGCCCTTCTATCAATAATCTCTTGACTATTGACGAACAGAACTGCCGTTTGCATCACCTTTATTTGTCTTCACACCTCCTCTAGTATACGCTCACTTAAGAGATCCAGAGTTCAGAAAAACTGTAAGGGAAGACTATATCAGGACCCTCTGTGGCTCTGTGGGTTAAAGCACTAGACTGCAAAGTCTTTTGAACAACAAGGTTGGCAGTTCAAACTCACCAGCCGCTCCTCGGAAACCCCTATACAGGGTCACTATGGGTCGGAACTGACTCGATGATACTTAAGAACAACAACTTCTTATACATTAAAAATAAAATAAAAAGTTTGAGTGTAAAATACTTGATCATTCACTCTTTATCCTTGCCCTTCCAAGGAACTTACCAAATAGTTAAGGAAAAGGCTGTAGACTAAGGGCCTGAGAATTTTTATTTAGGCATCTTAGGAAATTGTTGCTGTTGTTCAGTGCCCTCAAATCTTCACAAGAGCAGAAAGCCTCATCTTTCTCCCAGATAGTTTCAAACTACTGACCTTGAGGTTAGGAGCCCGACTTAAAACCACTACGCTACCAGAGCTCCTTATAGGGTAACTAGTGGATTCAAACTCCCCATCTTTTGGATAGAGGCTGAGCACTTAACCGCTGTGCCACTGAGGCTCATAAAGTGGGAACACTGGAAGTGAAATTCAAGCTAAATGCAAATGCATTGTAGAGGATCCAGATGACTGTGGGAATCTGAGACACTGCTTTTAGACAGACTCTCAGTAAATCAAGATATGAAGCCAGCGGACCTTAGTGAAGATAAGCTAACGAACATAAATGAGTATTGTGGCTGTGATGTACAAGATGAAAGTGTCTCAGAGGAAGTGATACAAAATACTTCACATTAAGGAGACTTCTGTGGGAAAAAGTGCCTCACATTAACGAAACTCTCTAAAAGCTATTTCGCAATATTGAAAGTGCAAAAGTTTAAGATGTTAAAAGTTTATTCAGACTGAAAGGAGAATGACAACTATTCAAGGAATGAAAACATGTTCATTTCCTATCAGGCCCACTATTAGTCTGTCAGTCTGTAGTACTGTGGGGGCTTGCATGTTGCAGGGATGCTGGAATCTATGCCACCAGTATTTTAAATACCAGCAGGGTACATCCAGGGTGGACAGGTTTCAGCTGAGCTTCTAGACTAAGAGAGACTAGGAGAAAGGAGAGGCAGCCTACTTCAGAATGTTTGTTGCTGTTAGGAACCCTTGAGTTAGTAGTGACTCATAGAGACCGTATGCACCACAAAATGAAACACTGCCCGGTGTTACTCCAACCTCACAATCAGTGCAATGATTGAACCCACTGATGTTACCACTGTGTCAATCAATCTTGTTGGGGGTCTTCCTCTTTTTCACTGACCCTCCACTTTATCATGTGTGATGTCTTTCTCCAGGGACTGGTCCTTCTTGATAATATGTCTGAAATATGAGAGATGAAGTCTGGCCATCCTGGTTTCTAAGGAGCACTCTGGCTGTACTTCTTCCAACACAGATCTGTTTGTTCTTTTGGCAGTCCATGGTCCTTTTAATATTCTCCTCCAATATCATAACTCAAATGCATTAATTCATTGTCCAACTTTCACATGTATATGAGGGGTTTGAAAATGCCATGGCTTGTATCAAGCACACTTAGTGCTCAAACTGGTATCTTTGCTCTTAAATGTTTTAAAGAGGCCCTATGGCTAAGCTTCATCTCTCATACTTTGGACATATTGTCAGGAGGGAACAGTAGCTGGAGAAGGATGTCATGCTGGGTAAGGTGGAGGGTCAGAGAAAAAGAGGAAGATCCCCAATAAGATGGATCGGCCAGGTGGCGTCATTGATGGCGTCAAGTGTGGCAGCAGTAGTGAGGTTAGCCCAGGATCGGACATTGTTTCGTTCTGCTGTGCATGGGGTCACTATGAGTTGGTTCTGACTTGATGGCATCTGACAACAACAACAACAATGCATCTTTGCTCTTAAACGTTTTAAAGAGGCCCTGTCCTTGGAGGCCAAGATGGCCAAACTCGTCTCTCATAGTTAGGACATATTGTCAGGATGGACCAGTCACTGGAGAAGGATATCATGCTTGGTAAGGTGGAGGGTCAGAGAAAAAGAGGAAGACTCCCAGCGAGATGGATTGGCACAGTGGCAGCATCGATGGACTCAAGCGTGGCAACAGTAGTGAGGTTGACCCAAGATCGGGCAGAGTTTCGTTCCGCTGTGCATAGGGTTGTTATGTGTCAGTACCAACTTGATGGCACCTAACAACAACAACAATGCATCAGAAATGCCTGATGCCATAAATTGTTTGATTTCTTGACTGCTGCGTCCATCAGTGTTAATGGCTGATCCGAGAAAAATGGACTCTGACAACTTCAACCTTTTCTTCATTTATATGGGTGTTATTTTTTGGTCCAGTTGTGGGGGGGGGGGTTTATTTCTTTACATTAAGGTGCAACCAAGGCTGTGGTGTTTGACCTTCATCAGTAGGTATCCTCTTCCCTTGCAGCAAGCAAGGTTGTATCATCTCCATATCACAGGTTTTTATTCAGTCTTCCTCCAACCTTAAGGACACAATTTCTTCATATACTCCAGCATCTTGGATTATTTGCTCAGCATACAGATTACATAAGTGTGATGAGTGAATACAACACTCACACACATTTCCTAATTTTAAACCATTCAGTGTTGCCTTTTTTGTTTGAATAGCTGCCTCTTGGTCTAAGACAGGTTCCTCATGAGCACAGTGAATTCTTCCAGAATACTCATTCTCTGCAGTGTTACCCATAGCTTGTCATGATCCACATAGTCAAAGCCTTTGCATGCACAGTAAAACACAGGTAACCATCTTTCTGATATTCTCTGCTTTAAGTCAAGATCCATCTTAACATCAGCAATTACTTCATGAAATTGAGTTTTACCAGCTTTTTCAATCAGAAATTGATCAAACATGTAATCAAGATGTACTGATAATTATTGGTGATTGGAACATGGTAACTGGAAAGAAAAAGAAGGATCAGACTTTCCTGGTGACAGAAATGATGTTGGAGGGTACATGGTAGAATTATTTATGCAAGATCAATGACTTCTTCATTGCAAATACTTTTTTTTTTTTTTTTTAAACAACATAAAAGGCAACTATACACATGGTCCTAACCACGTGGAATACACAGGGATCTAACAGACTGTAGCTGTGGGAAGAGATGATAGAGAAGCACAATATCATCAGCCAAATCAAGGCCAGGTGCAGATTGCAAAAGACAATCATTTGTTCATATGCAAGTTTAGGCTGAAGATTAAGAAAACTGAAACATGTCCATGAGAACCAAAATTTGACCTTGAACATATCCCATCTTCATCTCAAGAACAGATTTGATGCATTAGACACTAATGACCGAAGACTAGAAGAGTTGTGGGATGACATCAAGAACATCATACAGGAATAAAGCAAAATGTCATTAAGAAGATAAGAAAGAAGTAAAAGACCAAAATAGTTGCCAGAAGAGACTCTGAAATGTGGGTGTAGAGATGCTAAAACAAATAGAAGAAATGAGGAGGTAAAAGAATCGAATAGAAAATTTCAAAGGGCAGCTCAAGAAGACAAAGTCAAATATTATAATGAAACATGCATTGACCTGGAGTTAGAAAACCAAAAGGAAAGAGCACACTCAGCATTTCTCAAGTTGAGAAAACTGAGTAAAAATTCAAATTGACTTGCAATACTGAAGAATTCACTTGGCAAAATATTGAATGATGTAGAAATCTTCAGAAGAAGATGGAGTATACAGACTTACTTTACCTAAAAGAAATGGTCAATGTTCAACCATTTCAAGAGTTATTATATGAACAAGAGCTACTGATACTGATGGTAAAAGTCCAAGGTGCATTGAAGGCATTGGACAAGAACAAGGCTCCAGGAATTGATGGACTATGAATTGAAATACTTCAACAAACTGATACAGCACTGGAGGCACTCACTCATCTCTGCCAAGAAATTTGGAATACAGCTACCTGGCCAACTTATTGGAAGAGATCCATATTTGTGCCCATTCCAAAGAGAGGTGACCCAACAATATGGAGAGGTGACCCAACAATGTGGAGATCTATGGACAATATCATTAATATCACATGCAAGTAAAATTTTGCTAAAAATAATTTTAAAACTGCTGAAACAGTACATTGACAGAGAACTGCCAGAGGTTTGAGCGAGATTCAGACCAGGACATGAAACATGGAGTATCATTACTGATGTCAGATGGATCTTGGCTGAAAGCATAGAATACCAAAAAGGTGATTATATGTGCTTTGCTGACTATGCAAGGACTTTAGACTTTTAGAACATTGACATGCTGTGGAAAACATTGTGAAGAATAAGTATTCCAGAACACTTAATTGTGCTCAAGTGAAACCTGTACATAGATTAAGAGGCAGCCGTTCAAACAGAACAAAGGGATACTTTATGGTTAGAATCAGGAAAGGTGTGCACCAGGGTTGTATTCTTTCACATATCCAGTCTGTATGTTGAGCAAATAATCCGAGAAGCTTGATTATATGAAGAAGAACATGATCAGGATTGGAGGAAGGTTCACTAACAACCTGTGACATGCAGTTGATAACCTTGCTTGCCAAAAGCAAAGCTGACTTAAAATACTGATGAAGATTAACAACCACAGCCCTCAGTATGGGTTGTACCTCAATGTAAAGAAACAAAAATCTTCACCACTGGGCCAATAAATAACATCATGATGGAGAAAAGACATTGTTTTGCTTGGATCCTCTTATCAACAGTCATGGAAGCAGCAGTGAGGAAATCAAACAGTGTACTGCATTAGGCAAATCTGCTGCACAAGACCTCATAAAAAGTGTTCAAGAGCAAATATGTCAGTTTAGTGACTAACGTGCACCTGATCCAAGCCATGGTATTTTTAGTAACTTCATATTCATGTAAACGTTGGTAAATGAATAAGGAAGACTGTGGAAGAACTGATGCATTTTAACTATGGTGTTTTAGAAGAATATTGATACCAAGAGGGAAAAAGATTTCACATTAAGAATCAAAGCTATCCCCTCTGTAGACACTGTTGATAGGGATGGGCAACTTAGACACTGACTACCTAAAATGGAAAGGGGAGGAGGCTATAAAGGCACAAAGTGGCTGGCTTACAAGATTTCTAGAGGGAGTTTAGTTTCAGAGTGTGTAGGGAAGGTAGAATCCCCACTGAATAGTTTTCATCTTGTCTAGATGGGTCTGGTGAAAGGAGATGGGGATACGATTCTTATGATTCAATAGTGAATAATTATTATCATAACTAATTGCAATTGTCACAACTATAAAGGTAGACCTTTTGTAACAAACAGGATGAGTAGTTAATCCAACATTCCAGGAACAGAGGACCCTAAGACCATCAAGGGAGAAGATAATGAACAGAAAGCGGGACCCTAAACAGAGAATATGGATAGTCTCAAAATCTCAAAATGCAACTGGGGAAGAGAGCTGCCTCCTCGAAGTAGAGTTGACCGTGATGATGCGACTGGAGTAAAGCCCATGGAAGTAAAGCCTTTCGGACCTTCATTTGCTGATGGGGCACAACTCCAAATGAAGAGAAACGGCTGTAAATATCCATTAATAATCAGAGCATGGAATGATGAAATATGAATCTAGGTAAATTGGAAATTGTCAAAAATGAAATGGATGGCATAAACATTGATGTCTTAGGCATTAGTAAGCTAAAATGGACTGGTATTGGCCATTTTGAATCTGACAACCACATTTGTTTACTATGCCAGGAATGACAAATTGAAGAAGAATGGTGATGCATTCATCATCAAAAAGAACATATCTAGATCAGTCATGAGGTACAACGCTGTCTGTGATAGGATAATATCCATGTGCCTACAGGGAACACCGGTCAATACACTATTATTCAAATTTATGCACCAACCTCTAAAGCCAGTGAGGATTAAACATAAGAATTCTACCAACTTCTTCAATCTGAAATTGATGAAACATGCAATCAAGATATATTGATCATTACTGGTGATTGGAATGCAAAGGTTGGGAGCAAAGAGGAAGGATCAGTAGTTAGAAAATATGGCCTTGGTGATAGAAATGATGCTGGAGAACGCATGATAGAATTCTGCAAAACCAATGATTTGTTCATTTCAAATATCTTCTTTAGACAGCATAACAGATGATTATACACATAGACCTCACCAGATGGACTACATAGACATCAAATTGACTACATCTGTGGAAAGAGACGATGGAAAAGCTCCATATCATCAGTCAAAACAAGGCGGCCTGGGAAGACTGTGGAACAGACCATCAATTACTCATATGCAAATTCAAACTGAAGATGAAGAAAATGAAAATAAGTCCACGAGAGGGAAATATGACCTTGAATATATCCTACCTTCATTTGGAGATCATCTGAAGAACAGATTTGATACATTAAACACTGAAGACCGAAGACCAGAAGAGTTGTGGGATGACATCAAGAACATCATACATGAAGAAAGCAAAAAGTCATTAAGACAAGAAAGAAGGAAAAGGTCAAAATGGATGTCAGAAGAGACACTGAAATTTGTTCTCTGGCGTAGAGATGCTAAAGCAAATGGAAGAAACGAGGAGGTCCGAGAGCTAAACAGAAAATTTCAAAGGTCAGCTCGAATATTACAACAAAATGTGCTAAGATCTGGAGTCAGAAGACCAAAAAGGAAGAACACACTCAGCATTTCTCAAGCTGGGGGAACTGAAGAAAATTCAAGCCTCGATTTCATTATTGAAGGATTCTCTGGGCAAATTATTGAATGATGCAGAAAGCATCAAAAGAAGATGGAAGAAATACACAAAGTCACGGTACCAAAAGGAAATGGTTGATGTTCAGCTATTGCAAGAGGCAACATATGACCAAGAGCCAATGATACTGAAGGAGGAAGTCCAAGGTGCATTGAAGGAATTGGCAAATAACAGGGCATCAGGAATTGATGGAATAAAAATTAAAATCTTTCAAGAAAGAGAGGCGGCACTGGAGTCACTCATTCATCCGTGCCAAGAAATTTGGAAGACTACTATCTGGCCGACTGATAGGAAGAGATCCATATTTGTGCCCATTTCAAAGAGAAGTGACCTAGTGGAAATCATCGGACAATATCTTTGATATCCCATGGAAGTAAAACTTTTCTCAAGGTAATACGGAAACAAACGACTGTAAGCATACATTGACAAAAAACTTCCAGAAGTTCAAGGCCGGATTCAGAAGAGGTCGTGGAACAAAGGATATATCGTTGGTGTCTGATGGATCTTGGCTGAATGCAAAGAATACTAGAAAGATGTTTGTTGCTGTTGTTGTTGTTAGGTGCCATCGAGTCGGTATGGACCCATAGCGAACTTATGCACAGCAAAAGGAAACACTGCCCGATCCTAGGCCAACCTCACTACTGTTGCCATGCTTGAGTCCATCGATGCTGCCACTTGGCCAATCCAATCCAAGTGGCAGATGTTTACCTGTGTTTTAATGGCTACGCAAAGACTTTTGATTGTGTGGATCATAGCAAGCTATGTACAACATTGTGAAGTATGAGTATTCTGGAACACTTAATTGTGCTCATGAGGAATCTGTACCTGGACCAAGAGGCAGTTGTTCGAACAGAACATGGGAACAGTAAATGGTTTAAAAATTAAGAAAAGTGTGAGTCAGGGTTTTATTCGTTCACCATACTTATTCCACCTGTATGCTGAGCATATACTCTGAGAAGCTGGGTTCTATGAAGAAAAACGTGGCATCAGGGTTAGAGGAAGACTCATAAACTACCTGCGATAGGCAGATGATACAACCTTGCTTGCTGAAAGTGAAGAGGACTTAATTACTGATGATGATCAAAGAAGACAGCCTTTGGTATGGATTGCATCTCAGTGTAAAGAAAACAAAAATCCTCACTACCGGACCAATAAACAACATTCTTATCAACAGAGAAAAATTGTGAAGTTGTCAAGGACTTCATTTTTGGATCAACTACCAACACTCGTGGAAACAGCAATCAAGAAATCAAACGACGTATTGCATTAGGCAAATCTGCTGCACAAGACCTTTTTAAAATGTTGACGAGCAAAAATGTCAGCTTGAGGACTAAGGTGCACCTGACCCAAGCCGTGGTATTTTCAGCAACCTCATATGCATGTGAAAGCTGGACAGTAAATAAGGAAGCCCATAAGAGAATTGATGCTTTTGAGTTATGGTATTAGAGGAGAATATTGAAAGTGCCATGGGCTGCCCATAGAACCAAGAGATCTGTGTTGGAAGAAGTGCAGCCAGAGTGCTCCTTCGAGGCCAGGACGGCCAAACTTTGTTTCATACTTAGGACATATTGTCAGGAGGGATCAGTCGCTGGAGGATATCATGCTTGATAAGGTGGAGGGTCAGAGAAGAAGAGGAAGACCTCCAGAGAGATGGATTGGGAAAGTGGCAGCATCAATGGGCTCATGTGTGGCAACAATTATGAGGTTAGCTCAGGACTAGGCAGTGTTTCGTTCTGTTGTTCATAGGGTTGCTATGAGTCAGTACCAGCTCGATGGCACCTAACAACAACAAATAAGTCCTGGTGTGGTGCTGCCAGTTAATGTGCTGGACTACAAAGTCAATTTGAACTGCAAGGTCAGCGGCTCAAGCTCACTAACCGCTCCTCAGAAACCTGTGTAGGTCACTATGGGCCGCAGCCAACTCAACGGCACTTAACAACAACAACAACAACATTTTTTTAAGTGCCATCAAGTCGGTTCCGACCTATAGCAGAATCATGTAGCATTTCTGAGGAATGGCTGGTGTGCTTGAATTGCCTACTTTGCAGTGGAAACAAACCTTGCATTCCAGTGCATTAACCCACATCACAACACCAGGAATTCAAATAGTTTTGCTATTTTTAAATTTCTTAATAAATTTGTTATTAACATTAAGGGAATTTCTCATGTATTGACAGACATTATTTAAGGTCATAGAACAATTATGATTTTCCCATTGATGGATGATTAAGATCATTTTGCACAATTTCATCTTGAAGGCCCACTTTAACAATCCATACAAAGTAAGATCTGATTGAAGTGTGTTAGTGAATATCCTTATCCCAATTTTTCTGGATTTTTTTTTTACATATTTACCATATGTAAGGGTGTCACTGATTGTGAGATAATATAGAAAATAAATATTTAATCCATAACTTCAGTGTCTCTAAATTATGGCTTAAATATTATTTCTGTAACCTAAACTTGAATATATATATTGTTGTTAAATGCCGGCAAGTTGATTCCGACCCTTAGCGACCCTGTATAGGGTTTCCAAGGAGCAGCTGGTGAATTTGAACCACTGACTTTGCAGTTCAAACGACTTTGCAGTCTGACGCATTAGCCCACAAGTAGGTTTCAACTCATATAGACCCTGTATAGGGTTTTAGAGGAATGACTGGTGAATTTGAACCGACAACCTTGTAATTCAAACCAACTTTGTGGTCTAGTGCTTTCTCCTCCAGGCCTCCACACAATTCCATATATATGTATGCAAAAGACCTTTAACTCTTCTTGATTTATTGAAAGACCCTGCCTGTTTCCATATAAGTCTACCAGAAGACTTCTAAGGAAACCAACATACTTGTACCCATTCATTCATTCAGCACATACTTGATGAGTGACCAGTTTATCTCAAGCACTCTTGTGGTCTTGAGCTTACAGTAGCTACTGTTGCTGATTGGTAAAGCCAAATACAAATTGAGCTTATATTAAACCAAGTCTTGTGTTTTGGTAGGGCTACCATAAAGCCTTGGTTAAACTAAAATTGAAAAAATCTACTGTGGATGACATTTCGGAGAGTCTGCGACAAGCGGGAGGCAAGTTAAACTTTGATGAACTTCGACAAGATCTCAAAGGGTAAGAATAATATTTTTGAGGTCCTGGGAAATTCCTGTGTCTCAAGATAAATTCATGGTGACAGAGTTATCTTTGGCCTAAATATTCATATATTCATATACTTTTTTTTCCCGCAGAGGTGGATGTGTTTTGGGTATATATTATAAGAGGAGGACTGGCCTTTGTCTCCTTTCCTCCTATGTTTTGATGTCTCTGTGTTTGAGTTGGACTATGTACACAAATGAGTTCATCCATACCCTCTCAATCATTTCAGGAAGGGTCATACTGATGCAGAGATTGAAGCCATATTCACTAAGTATGACCAAGATGGAGACCAAGAACTGACTGAACATGAACACCAGCAGATGAGAGACGACTTGGAAAAAGAGAGGGTGGGTCCGCCTTGTGACAACATGGTTCAATTCAGCACCTACAATGTATCAAACACCATACACCATATTACGTGGTGGACTATTGAGAAAGTCAGTCCCTCCCGCTCTGTCCCTCTTCTCCTGTAGCACCCTCACACACATGTATACGCTGTGCAAATCCCTGCACTTACATCAGAACCCATCATAATCTAATGCAGAAGACAAACATAGGTGTTGGGAATATAGTCTTAAATGCTAAGAAAGCATAGTAGAGCTGGACTTTGGTAGTAAAATAAACTACCTAGTTTGGCAATTTCTTTGATGGTTCTATACATTAGTACCCTGCTCATTCCAAAAAGGATATATGTTGTTAAGTGCCATTGTGTCCATTCAGACTCATAGCAACCCTGTACCATTTTTCCAAGACTGTAAATTTTACAAGAACAGGAAGCCTCATCTTTCTCTTGTAAATGGATATGTAATACAGCAATACACAAAAATGCAATAAGCTAGCACAAATGTGGGGGGGGAAAAAGAGCAAACAAAACTAGACTCCAAATAAAGCTAAAAAGACCATTCTGTAAAACATTTTTGCTTAAAAGATTGGGCTACCAATGAGACACTAAGCTTCCTAGTAGTCACCTTGAACAAAGAGACCTGCTTAGTTATATATTTCACAAGGTTCATGAGAGGGTCAAAAAAGGATTTCTCAGATTTTAAATGATTCAAATTAGTCACTCTTTAAAGGCTTAACATTTATAGTTAAATACTATATTTAAATCATCAAAATTAATTAAAGCATTAATTTCTCAATCCATATCGTCCATATGAATTAAGCCTTAGCATTAACTTTCAAAAATCAAGTGTAAAGTGAGGTAGAGAGAATCAGATAAATGTTATTTACAAAAAAAAAAAAAAAAAACTGCCAATGAGTTGTTGTTAAGTGCTGTCGAGTCAGTTCTGACTTCTAGGAGCCCTGTATAGGGCTTCCAAGGAGCAACTGGAAAGTTTGAACCATCGACCTTGCAATTAAAGCCAAACTTGTAATCCATTGTTTATCCTACAGCATTACACCAGGACTCCTATGAGTAGACAGTCTGTAAAACAGTGGTTTCTGTGTGCTGCTGTACTGAACAGTCATAGTAGGTACAAAGTTTTCACCTGTCATAGTGAAATGTGATTACAAAGATGAATCCGTTTTTTCACAAGACTGTATTTAGGTCAAAATTCTTATTCTGAGATTATATGCTTCCTGCTTGAGATCAATTAAAATGTTCTATCTTTATGAAAACAAGGTGATACTCTATTTCTCTATTTACTTCTTTCTTTGCTTTGCTTTGTTTTTAATGTGGTTTTTTGGGTTTGTTTTTTTCCTGTCCAAACAAAAAGCTCACAAATTCATGTTGGTTTTAAAATTGGTTTGGAAATTTGTCAGCCCATTAAACGTGTGGGGTTTATAGCCAGGTGTTGCCACAACGAAACGCTAGGCAAATGGCACATGTCATTTCTTATTGGCCTGGGTCGTCTGTGTTCCTGCCCCTCACTTGGTGGCTTCGTGTTTCTCAGGAGGACCTGGACTTGGATCACAGCTCTTTACCACGTCCTATGAGCAGCCGAAGTTTCCCACGAAGTCTGGATGACTCTGAGGAGGATGATGATGAAGACAGTGGCCATAGTTCCAGAAGGAGAGGAAGCATCTCCAGTGGAGTTTCTTATGAGGAGTTTCAAGTGTAAGTATAAATCACTTGGCAGAATTTAGGTTGACAGGCGTCCAAATAAGACCAAGCAATTGTCCCTGCCTCTCTCAAGTCATACCTTCCCATTACAAATCATCAGTTCTTTTTAAAAAGCTTTTTTCAAATCTCCACCACTCTTTATAAAAGTAGTGGTGGTGGTGGTTATGTGCGGTGGAGTCAGTTCTGACTCATAGCAACCCTGTACAGGGTTTCCGAGGCTGTAAATCTTTACGGGAGCAGAAAGCTTCATCTTTCTCTTGCGGAACAGCTGGTAGTTTCAAACTGCTGACCTTGCGGTTCGTAACCACTACGCTACCAGAGCTCCTTTTTATAAAAGTAGTATATGAAAAAAATGAAAAAATTAAAATCTTCCAGATTCCTTCTGGCTCATTGATTTTCAGCAAGGGCACCAAGAGCATTTAATGGGCAAAGAATAGTGTCTTAAACAAATGGTATTGGAACAATGGGATTTACATAGGCAAAAGTTGGACCTCTACATCACATCATTTATATGAAATATCTAGAATAGGAAAATTCATAAAGACAGAAAGTAAATTAAAGATTACCAGTGGCTGAGGACACACAAAATGAAGATTAATTGTGTAATGGGTATACAGTTACTGTTTGTGATGGAAAAATTTGGAAATGATGATTACAAATTATTGTGAATAAATTGCATTAACTTATATACTTAAACAAGGTTAAAATGGCAAATTTTTTGTTATGTATGTTTTGCCACAATAAAAAATACAGTGATTAGAAAACAATCTCCCATATTTCCAACAACCAAAAATGTCCATTTTTAACATTTTCATTTCTGTCTCATTTCATGTGTTTTGTTTTGTCTCCAGTTACATGCGTTTATTGATTTGTATAGAGTCTGGTGTGGCGCTGCGGGTTAATATGCTAGACTGCAAGGTTGGTTTGAACCTCATGGTTGGTGGTTCAAGTGCACCAGCCACTCTTTGGAAACCCTATACAGGGTCACTATGAATTGGAACCAACTCAATGGCATTTAACAACAACATTGATTTATATGCTTTTATGGTATAGTAGATAGTCTTTTCTGGACAATGTTCTGTGTGCACTTGAGAAAATATATTTTGCTATCATTGAGTGAAATGTTCTGTAGATGTTTACTAGGTCTTTTTGGTGTCTATATTGTTGCCTAACTCTTCTATTTCCTTATTGATCTTTTGCCTCCTTGTTCTATCCATTTTTGAAAGTGTAGTACTAAAGTCACCAACAATTATTACTAAATTATCTAATTCTCCCTTCAGTTCTTTCAGATTTTGCATAATGTATTTTGGCTCTGTTGTTAGGTACATACTCTTGTTGTTAAGTGCCATCCAGTTCAGTTCTGTCAGGTACATACATGCTTATAATTGTTACATCTTTCTAATGAATTGACCCATTTGACATTATAAAATGCCTGTTTCTGTAATAAGTTTTTGTCTCAGAGTCTTTTTATCTGTTATTTCTACAGCTACTCTAGCTTTTCTGTGCTTGCTGATTACCTGACATATCTCTTTCCATCCTTTTACTTTGAGTTTGTTTGTATCTTTGTGTTCAGTGTGTGACTACCACAGACAACACTGAGTCCTTTCATGAGTTGACTCATTTCAGTTGTTTTTGATGCCAGGCTTTGAGGTTGATTCTGACCCCAGAAGCTCTTTTCTTGGCTGTCTCTTTCCCTGGTTCTCTGGTAAACCAGCTGGTCTATGGTTTAACTTGTTGACCTCATGAAACAAGCAGTCACCTCTTAACTGTTTCCCTCCACAGTTTCCAGTGTCTTCAAGAGCTCCATTATGCTTCAACTTTCCCTTTTGCTGTTGTTGTTAAGTGCCGTCGAGTCAGTTCCGACCAATAGCGACCCTATACAGGTTTTCCAAGGAGCAACTGATGAGCTTGAACCACCCACCTTGCAGTTCAAATGGCTTTGCACTCTGGCGCATTAATTCACAGCACCACACCAGGACTTCCATACTTCCTTCCAAATATAGTCATTTCACTTGGAGTTCTTTTCCAATAGCCTGCCTATCTCCTTCTCCAGAGCTGGGATCAGGGACAGTAACTGACTTCTCTTGGAATAACACCCCTGTTTCATGAACAGAGCACTGGACTCGGGCAGCAGCCTCTGGTCTTCTCAGTTTGCTCATCCTGGCATGGAAACTTGACCTTATGAGTTGGGACTAAGGAGGGGAAGAAAGCCCATACATCTCAGCCACTCCTACCTGAATTAGGGCCCCTGAAACATGGAGCTACAGGGGAGGGAGATGAAAAATGCTGGCCTTCTGCCTCTCCTCCTGATACGGCAGCTCTCAGGGGGAAGCTGGAGGAAGAGAGAGCCCTGTGTGGTTCTCCATGCCTCTAAAGGCTACTATATACATTCTCACTCTTCTAAATGAAATTTAGATTTTCTTGAGTAACTGCTTATTTTTATTGTGGTGAATATATAATAAAACATTTGCCATTTCTATAATCTTCCTATGCGAAATGCATTATCTTCAGTGAAATTAATCGTGTCATTCAGCTTCTTCAACCATCACCATTAATGGTTCCCAGATTTTTTCTTCGTCATCTTTAACAGAAGTTCCATGTCTCCTGAGCATTGGGTCTTCCTGCTTTGTCCCAGTCATTCATGGTAACCATGAATAAACTGATCTCTAAACACTTGACTATTCTAGATATTCCATTAAAGTGCAGACCAATGAGGGGGCTTCAAAAAGTTCATGGAAAGATGGAATTTAAAGATAATGGAAAATTTCCACAAACTTTTTGAAGCTCCCTTGTACAATATGTGCCCAAATAAATGCTTCTTCATTTGCTGTATGCCCGTAAATTTTTTCAAGAAATTTTCAATGGTTGTATGTTTTATTTTAATGACTTTTACAAGTTACAGTTTTTCATGGGGAAAGAGTTCACAGATTCCCTCATGCCTCCAATCCAGAAACTGTCTCCAGCTTTTATGTTTTCAGAGTATTTATCTGATATAACATTTTATTTGTTCAAAGTGATGGCATCATATGTGTCTTTTCTAAAAGTGTTAACACACGTTAACTTAGTATGTTGTAACCATGATATGATTTCATGAAATATCTTGTCACAACATCACTGCTGGTGTACCCTTAGAATTTCATTGTATAGGTACAGGAACAAGAACTTATTTACATAGTCTCTTATTGATTGCTTATTATAGCCATTTTTCACTGATATTCACTACAAGGATTTGTAGTGAATATCCTTGTGGCCAAAAATTACATATGTTTAATGATTTCCTTTCAGAAGTTTTCTAAAAATGGGTATCTAAGCACAAAGATAAGCATACCTTTAAAAACTCCTGATGCAACATTGCTGATATGCAGAAATCTATACCAGTTCACATCGCCAGCAGCAGTGTACGAAAGTATTATTTTAAGAGTTTGAGACTACTCAGAAAGCTCTTCAGATGCTCAGTGCTTTAAAAGAAAATTGATAGCAGTTCCATTTGAAAAGCTAACTGGGCTGGGAAGACGATGCTGCGATGCTTTGCCCTCTCAAGTGTGGTTTCCTGCAGCCTGGTGAGACGAGTGGACCGAATGGAGCACTCCATCGGCAGCATCGTGTCCAAGATCGACGCTGTGATAGTGAAACTGGAGATCATGGAGCGGGCCAAACTCAAGAGGAGGGAGGTGCTGGGGAGGCTGCTGGAGGGTGTGGCCGAGGTAAGTGGGCCTGGACTTGCAAATGCTACCCAGTTAGCAAAGTATTGGTTGCTAACAATTTGTGGTTCATGAAACTTTCCAATTTGAATTGTTGAATAAGAGTTAAAAAAAAAAAACAAAAATAGCGTTACAGGCATTTAATCTCTCCCATTTTCAGATGCTGTGCATTTTGTTTTTGTCTGAAAGAGAAGCAATTTCTAATGCTATAAAATATCAAAGCAGTTGTATTTAAGCCCTGAATCAGAGAAGTTTGTCTTTCTTCACAGCTTGAGGTCATCGCAGCTCCAATGATGATCTGGAAGTGTTCATTCTCTTGCTTCACCGGAGGATAGAATTAAGTGAAAAATGTACTTCAGTGATGATTCTGAGAATTGCTATATGCTGCAACTTTCTAGCCT
This sequence comes from Chrysochloris asiatica, assembly GCF_000296735.1. Classification (NCBI taxonomy): domain Eukaryota; kingdom Metazoa; phylum Chordata; class Mammalia; order Afrosoricida; family Chrysochloridae; genus Chrysochloris; species Chrysochloris asiatica. The sequence continues at coordinate 8,445,315 of NW_006408627.1, forward strand.
TCCCTAATTACTGACTACTTGGCCCCAAGATTTCCCAAGGCAATTTCTGTGTGTAAGACAATGCTCCACCCCACTCCTAACATGCTGGCTTCTTTTTCCTTTATTAGGATGAAAGATTGGGTCGGGACAGTGAAATCCACAGGGAACAGATGGAGCGGCTAGTGCGGGAGGAGCTGGAACGCTGGGAATCAGACGATGCAGCTTCCCAAATAAGTCATGGTTTGGGCACGCCTGTGGGACTAAATGGCCAGCCTCGCCCCAGAAGCTCCCGCCCTCCTTCCTCCCAGTCCACAGAAGACATAGAAGGTGGAGGTGGAAATGGGAGTTCCAGTATCCACATGTAGAACGTGTGTAAGGATGTGTGTTCCTATTATGTAGGAAGGTGGCAGCCCTCAATTGTTAACAACAATTGTTACAACAAGTACACTATTTATATACCCTGACCACCATAGGATGCTGGTCTTTGTGACCCATTGTTTATTCTTCTGCACTTTAATTTATTTTATATAAACATTGCCCATGGATCAAAGAAGATACTTTTTTTTTTCTTTTTCTTTTAAGTATTCTAGGTGTAAATATTAAGTCCAGGGGTGGGTGTGGGGGGAATCTTTGTCATGTATATGGAGTGGTATGCCCAATTGCTACCATGACTGAGTCTTCTCAGTTGATAGTGAAGTGACCTTTGAAAGCTAGAAGACAACTGTCCAAAAGGCTTCTGAGTGTCATTACCCAGCAGAGAAATCAGTATTGTCATTTTTGCCCAATATTTGAAGGGAAAGTGGGACATTCCTTTTCTACTCAGGCTTACTTAGCTCATGGGCTTAGAGCATGGCCGGCCTTTAGGAAAGTAGCCTTGTCTTTCAACTATCTTCTTGGGGTAAACTTTTCTAAAAGATAAGCTGGAAAAACTCCAAACCATACAATGAGTATGTAATCATGCTTGAATTTGTATGAATAGGTTAAGATAAATGTCAAATACCATGCGTTTGTGTTATTTTTTTACCATATCTAATGTCTGAGAAACTAACCCTATCACTTAATTTTTACATTGCTTTGACTCGCATATAAAACAAGCTGAGGGAAATCACCAAAGATCAATGACAGGTTAAAATGTCATCTTTAATTAGAAGGCAGAAAGAAGCAGAAGCAGCTCACAAACTTCTTTTTTTTTTTTCCCTAATTTAGAAAGTTTACTGTTTGTTTGTTTTTTTCTTCAAAAATGTTCAAATATCTTCTTCTATTTTATCTTTTAATTTGGTATAAAGATTTGTCCATCTATTCTCTTTCCCATGTGGCTCAACTCATTTGCTAGAGTTGTAATGTCATAACTACTATAGTAAGATCAACTTCCTAAACTTTTTAGTATGCATTGAAAGTTTTTGCAAAAATCCACTAATATGTTCACCTTTAAAGAATTTTTAAGGGTCATTTTAAAATTCACATCCAAGTATTATTAAACTAAAGTCTTACAATTTTTGTTATGAACTCAAATATTCTTGACCTTGTATTTCAGAAGTAGAGTTTATAATCTAAACGGAACTGAATTTAATGGAAAGAATGTTTTGGTATTGAAAGTCCATCCATTATCAGAATTCAGCCAAAGTCTGAGTTTGTAGCAATTCGATTTTCATTAGGGGAAATGCCTGGCCGAATTTATGAGAGGAAAAGCAATAAAAATTGAAAATGTTACTTTTCTGAAAAGTTGAGTAAGGTGATGATTTCTTGAGAGCTGATAGGACAAGCAAGAGAAAAGACAGTGTTGATGAACCAGTGGAGGAGAGGCCTTTTTTTGATTGCAGTATTTAAAATTTGCAAGTTGTTCATTTAACTGATAGAATATAACCAGTAAAAACATGAGCAAGCAGGCCTTTCTAGGCTGGCTTCTAGTGAAACCCGTTGGATTTTTTTTTTTTTTTTTTAACAATTTTTTCCCATAGCTTTATCTGCATCTTCACTGTCTTTTGAATATGCCACATAAAGTTCTTTATTACTAGGTACTGAATCTTGCATTCCAGGGATATTGAGTGTACAAATGTATGTGTGTGTATCGTGTTGTTACACGTAAACAAACTTCAATTTGAAGTGCAGCTATTATGTGGTATCCATGTGTGTCGACCATGTGCCATCTATCAATTATGGTCACTAGAAAATCTTTTTATGATACTTAGTATTATATTGTTCATGTAAAATTTTACTTTGTCCCCTTTCGTCATGGAGAATTCCATGTTATCATTTCCTCTGTATTATTATTACTAAGATGTGACATATGCAAGCCTTTCTCGACAATTGAGAATTCCATTAATGTGTTAATACTGAGCACTTTACTTAATAAAGATTTGATATAATAGCAGATGTAAGAGTTTTCTATTTCCTATGCAGGTCATTTGCCTTATATCCTGAGATTAATGACAAGGGCTTAAAGTTTGGAAAGGGCATCTTCTCTTTATATGTTTGATGCATGGTTAAAACATTACTCTATTACACCAAATATGTATTTTAGGTAACCATTGCACTTTTAGATATAGGCTTGGTGCTGGAAGCAGACCCTGAGACAGGATTCTGGTACAGATAGTTTATTTGGAAGCTGTAGGCAACACGGATAGTAGAATCAGGAAGTAAGAGACAGAGAAGGGAGAATGGCTAGAAGAGCCCAGTGGCACGGTGGTTAAAGTGCTTGGCTGCTAACTGGAAGACCACTGGTTTGTACTCACCAGCCACTCTGAGGGAAAAAGCTGTGGCTGCTTTCCTACAGATTTCCTGCCTTGGAAATCCTATGGGTCAGTTCTACTTTGCCCTTTTAGGGTGTCGATAAGTCAACATTGACAATGGACTTGAGATTGGTTTTTGTTTTGATCAATCTGGTTAACATTGTAGGCTGTTGGAGCATAATTACTATGGCGTAACTCTGGAAAACGGTGTAGAATACACATCTCAGATTCATCACACATGAAGACCTAGGACTTTGGTTAGACGCTACTCTAAGAATATGATGATACAGGTAGTCTCCAATTTACAACAGGGTTGCAAAACTCCATCATAAGTCAGTTCTGACATAAGTCAAATGACTTTTTTTTCCTAAATTTTTTAGCGCCTTTTATTAAATCAGTGTCGTCGTAAATGTGATCTTCATTTGCCTTTGGGAGTTAGAAGCAATACATATAAGTTTACAGATATGATGGCATCAGCAAATTACACACTTAATAATAAGTTGCACATAAATAACAGCAGGTCCTATGAGTCACTGTGGGTACCTACAGTGTAACGTTAGTACTAAAGGACGCTGTAAGTCCTTAGCACTTCAGGTGGATGGGACAACTCTCCCTGGCTTCTAAACAACCTGCCAGCAAATAGATACAGATACTTGTAACTCAAAGTCAGAAGGCAGACACTGAAGTGGTATGGCCCAGAGATTAGTGTGTTGTGGATTGAATTGGCTTTTCCAAAGTGATGTGCAAGTTCTAACCCCTGTAAATACGACCCTGTTTGGAAATAGAGGCGTTCTTATCTGGTAGATCCCAAACTTCATTCCTTCTAAGTATTGTCTTTTTTTTTTTCTTTTTTTTTTAAAGGAGCTCTGGTAGTGTATTGGTTATAAGTTGGGCTGCTAACCTCAAGGTCAGCAGTTCAAAACTACCGGTCATTCCATGAAAGAAACATGAGGCTTTCTGCTTCCATAAAGATTTACAGCTTTGGAAACTATACAGGGTAGCTATGAGTTGGAACCAACTCCACAGCACATCACCACAACCACTGGTAGCATAGTGGTTATGAGTCAGGCTGCTAACCTTAAAGTCAGCAGTTTGAAACTGCTAGTCGTTCCACAGGAGAAAGATGAGGCGGTCTACTCCTGCAAATACGTACACCCTCAGAAACCCTATGCAAGATCCTATAGAGTTGCCGGAACTGACTCCACGGCACACCACCAGTGTCTTTTTATAAAGCACATAGACACACACACACTCAGAGGAGAGACAAAGAATGTGTTACAAGCAAAGGAAAACAACAAATGCCAGCAGACACCAGAAAGGACAAAAGTCACAGAAGGAATCACACAGCTGTCTTGAGACCTTCATTTGGACATTTAACATCCAGAACTTTGAGGCCATAAATTTCTGTTCTCCAATGTCACCCACTAGCCATTCCTTAGAAACCCTATACAGGGTCACTGTGAGTGGGATTCACTCCACAGCACTTAACAAAGCTACCCCCAGGGGCCCTGGTGTGGCACTGTAGGATAAGCGCACTGCTAACCACAGGTTGGCAGTTCAAATCTTCCAGCTGCTCCTCTGTTATGACTCCAAACTGACTCGATGGCACTTAACAACAAAAGCCACCCATTTGTGCTGTGGTGTTTTTTGGTTGTTGTTGTTGTTAAGTGCCGTTGAGTTGGTTCCGACCCATAGTGACCCTGTACAGGGTTTCCGAGGAGCAGCTGGTGAGCTTGAACCGCCGACTTTGCAGTTCAAACAGCTTTGCGGTCTGACGCGTTAACCCACAGCACCACACAGGGCAACACTAAACAACTAAGACAAAGTCTGCTGCCTATAGTCACGTATAATTCAACTCCAAGAGATTCCTTTCTTTAGAATGTGATGGTAATAGCTCCCCATGGAGTTGTGCCACACAGCAATTCTCTGTACACCATTCATAACAGACTAAGTTCAAAGTGTAGAAATATGAGCACTCAGTTAATATTCTGGTCCTACTGGTGTGGAACTGTGGTTTAATGTGCTGTACTACAAAGTTGGTTTGAACTGCAAGGTCGACAGTTCAAGCTCACCAACTGCTCCTCGGAAACCCTATGCAGGGTTGCTATGGGTCGGAACCGACTTGATGGCACTTAACAACAACTGTTAAGTATATGATGCCACTATACTACAAACTGTACCTTTTGTCTTACCTACTCAAAGACATTTAACAACAACAACAAAACTTGTCATGTGACAATGACAAGCCACCTGATAGGTGTATCCATTTCCTCTACAGCCTTTGTGCTCTCATTTGTAAAATGAGGAAATGAATAATTACCTTGTCTCCCTCACAGGATTCTCTTGGGAAATAATAAAATGGATGAAAGCACTTTACAGCTAAAATTTCCTTTAAATGTTGAAGGAAGTCAATGTTGAAGGAAGTCGTATGGTACCTAACGTAGTGACTTGCTCATGAAAAGGACAGGAATTCTTAGAAATTTCCTATTTGAACATCAAATAAAAGGGGACTGGTGTGAGGCTGTGAGCTAATGCGCTGGGCTTTAAAGTCTGTTTGAACTGCAAACTTGTTAGGTCAAGTTCACCAGCTGCTCCTTAGAAACCCTACACAGGGTTACTATGGGTTGAAACCAACTCAACAGCACTTAACAAGTGTTTCCAAGGACTCCTGGTGTGGCACTGTAAGATCAGCACTGGACTGTGAACCACAAGGTCGGCAGTTCAAACCCACAAGCTGGTCCTCAGAAACCCTATACAGGGTCACTCACTGTGAGTCGAAACTGACTCGACAGCACTATCAAACTGTTTCCAAGGAGTCCTGGTGTGGCACTGTAGGATAATTACTTGACTGCTAACCACAAGTCCTGGTGTGGCGCTGTGGGTTAATGCACCAGACTGCAAAGCCATTTGAACTGCAAGGTCGGTGGTTCAAGCTCACCAGCTACTCCTCGGAAACCCTATACAGGGTCGCTGTGGGTCGGAACGGACTCAGTGGCACTTAACAACAAACCACAAGTCAGTGGTTCAAACCCACCAGCCACTCCTTGGAAATCCTATACAGGGTCTCTATGAGCCGAAACAGACTCAACAGCACTTAACAACATTTTTGAAGAAATCCTGGTGCAGTGTTTTAGAAAAATATTTCCTATAAATTAGTGTATATAACAAATTTCAAAATTAGGATTACTGTGTTTGCAGAGTTTTGTGTGCTGCTTTTTTCACTTCTTGTCATGTCACAAACATGCCATGAAATCCTGATTTTTAAATAGCAACAGGAGTCTTGGTGCTATGAGATAAAAACACTGCAATGCTAAAGGCAAGGATGGTGTTTCAAACCCATTAGCCACTCCTTGGAAACCTTATACACGGTGGTTTTTAACAACAGAGTACAAATGATCTGCCCTCTGCCAATACAAAGAATGCTTCATTTTTATAAGAATATTTATTTTTACTTGAATTTAATAGAAGAAAATGAAAAGTGAAGAAATAACTGAATCTCAGGTGTGACCTCAGAAAAGACAAGATTTCCTAAAGATTCCTCTAGGCATTTAAAAAAAGAAATGTATTAAAAACCTTGAATGGGATCTGTTTTGGTGGATGAAGGTTAACTTTTATAAAAATCACAAGGCACTACTAATCTCTGAAGGAAAAACAAAACTACCAGTCTGATAAGAAAAATTGCATCCATTTTTAATGTCTTGATGAGGCTTGGATTTTTTCTTATTAATCATCTGTACTTTTTCTCTTATGGATTGATTATATGGATTAAGGAAATCCTTAATGCTACTAGGGAAAGAGCCCAAAGATAAAAATGATTAGTGGCCTCTCATCACACAACTTACGTAGTAAGAAGGCAGGGACAACTAACTGAAATGCTGCTGCTGGTGGTGGTTGTATGCCATCAAGTCAGTTCCGACTCAAAACAACCCTGTGTAGGGTTTCTGATGCTGTAAATCTTCACAGGAGCAGAAAGCCTCATCTTTCTCCTGAGGAGGTGTGGGTAGATTCAAACTGCTGACCTGCGATTACAGCACAGCGCATAACCCTCTACACCAACATAGCTTCTTTAAAGTGCTGCTATTGGTCATTTATGTTGAATTGGACCCCGAGAGATGGAAGAACTGAAAATGCATCACCTTTCCCTAGGACCCTGCTAAATGGAATGATTATTGAGAAATATGTGGTCACCCAAGAAACTGGATCATGTGACGAGCTATCCTGGAAATATAAATTGTGTTCTACTTATGATTGTTGTTGGGAAACAAAATAACTGAGAGAATACAAGGTTCACTAAGTGGTAGAGACCGCACTGATCATGGTGGTAATAGAATCAAATTACCACCTTTGTAGGTAATTTGATTCTATGACCTACAAAGCAAATAGTATAGCCAGAATTCTAAGAAAATCTAAAATGTCCATGAACATCAGAACTAAAAAATATGTAGCACATATTTGTAATTAATGCTGTTAATATACATTTATCTTGATCATTCTCTTAGTTTGGCAAGCAAATATGAAAATACAATTGAACCAAAGTAGAATATGTGCAGGTACAGAAAGAGAAAAAGTTATTACTTTTTTTTTTTAAACTTTTCTATTTATTTCTGAATTTGGACTTTGAACTTCAGAAAAAGCTAGAAACACTCATGAAATGAAATGTTCTAACACCTTGTTTATTTTATTTCAGTCTACTGTAAATGAAAACACACTTGTTTTCCATTAGATCAAAGTGTAAGATTTTAAAGGTTTCAAAAACATTCCTCCAAATAACATGTTGAGCTTACAATAAAAATATTTTCATAGACTATTATAGGTCCCTTATTTTATCTCGAATTTCCTCTTGCGAATAAGACCAAAGTTGTTCCAAAATCATTCTGGTCAATATTTATTTTCACTATTATGATTTCTAATATAATATCTTCCAAGTGCCTAGAAATTTCTATTTTTTGAAGGTTCTTTTATACATGTTTCTATTTGCACATTAACCCTGACAAATATTATAGGCACTATTTTATCTACCACTACTATATTTTACCTCCAGATTAAAAAATTTCTGTCCTTTTCCTATAGGAATACATTCTGATACCTTCATATATGTAGAAAAATCTTGTTTGTTGTTTATATATATGTCTTCAAGACAGAGAAACATAGTATAAGACACATAGTAGAAAGGGATTTACACTATAGATCATGTTCTGTTTCATTCATACATTTACTAAAATGTATTTCTCTTGTAGTACATACCTCTAGTAAATTAATCTGATGATTTAGTATTTCCTCATTTTACTAATCCATTTCTATAGCAAATGCTGCTGCATGCCATCAAGTAGGGCTTCCGAGGTATGAAGATGAGAAAGAAAACCCCATCTTTCGCCTGCATAGCATTTGGTAGATTTGAACTGCTGACCTTGTGGTTAGCCGCCCAATGTGTAACCCACTATGCTACCGGGGTCTTTAGTGAATGGTTCCCTGCAATTCCTCTGCTGTTTCAAGATCTTTGCACAAAATTCCCTTGTTAATTTTTCACGAGTTCCCCCAGAGTATATGCCAGGAGCCTCAGATATGTAAATATTTTACCCAGAACTGTTAGGTTACCCTCCTGGATAATTGCAAACACCAAAACTAAACCCAAACTAATCACTGTTTAGTGGATTCTGATGCATAGTGAACCTGTAGGACACAGCAGAGCTTCTCCACAGGGTTTCCAAAGCTATAATCTTTCCAGAAGCATCTTTCTCCCACGTAGTGGCTGGTGGGTTTGAACCACCAAACTTTTCAGTTAGCAGCTCAGCACTTAACCACTGTGCTGCCAAGGTTCTTCCAGGAGGGCTGCACAAATCTACAATGCCACTAGCACAAATTAGGGTACCTACCATACCTCAAGGAGCTCTGGTAGCGTAGTGGTTACAAATCGGGCTGCTAACCTCAGCGTCCGTGGTTCGAAACTACCAGCTGTTCTGCGGGAGAAAAATGAGGCTTTCTGCTCCCATTAAGATTTACAGCCTCAGAAAGTATGAGTCGGAACTGACTCCATGGCACATAACAACAACAACAACAACATCTGCCAAGCTGGAGAGAACTGCCAGAGCCATTCTTGTTGTTTTGTCAAAAGGGGGTCAAACAATAGTATCTGGTTCATGGGTCAATAATTGTACAGTCCTGATCCTGGCCTTACCAATCATGTAAACCACTAAGGTATGAAAAGGAGTTATAACCTTTTTCTGAGCATTACTCATGTGCAGCCATTCTGTTCCTGTAACCATACCTTCTTCCTGTAACAGGACACAGGGTGTGACGTTGGAAAAATTTAAACTTGCAGAGGCTTCATGGGATCAACCCTTCATAACTGAGCCAGTTGCAATGAAGATTCCACCTTAATTAGAGCTTGTTCAGCCTCAGGGGTTAATACACAAGGGGAGGACGGGGAAGGATCACCTTGTAAAGTTGTACATAGTGGTTGCAAGTCATGCGTAGTTAGTTTTGAGGTGGGTCGCAGCCAATTAATGTCCCATAACAATTTTTGAAAATCATTTTAATGTATTCAGGACATCCCATCTTATAGCAACTGCTTGTGGCTGAATAGTCCTGCCTTCTATAATGCTGACTAGATACTGAAAAGATGATGTTTATTGTATCTTTTGGGGGGCAATGCACAGTCCTGCTTTCTCCAGAGCTAATTACATATCCTCGAAAATCAACAGTAACGTAGCTTCCAGAGGGTGGCCCAAGAGAATGTCATCCATATAATGGGTAACGTAGGTCTCAGGATACTTGTCTCTTATTGGAGCAGTTGCAGAAACAACAAATTCCTGACACAAGCAAGGACTGTTAGCTATGCCTTGTGGCAAACACTTCTAATGAAATCTTAAATGAGGCTCCCTATTATTAACAGTTGGGACACTAAAGCCAAATCTTTTTCTATCATCTGGATGCAAAGGGATTGTAAAGAAGCAAACTTTAACATCTATTACAATCAACTGATATGTAAGGGGATAGCTGTAGGATTTGGGAGGCCAGGTTGAAGAGATCCCATAATCTCCATGGTCTTATTCACAGCCCTAAGGTCCTGCAGCAGTCGCCATTTTCCTGATTTCTTGTTTATAATGAATACCGGTGTATTCCAAGGGCTATGAGTGGGCTCTATATGCCCTGCGTTCAACTGTTCTTGGACTAGGGCCTTAGCAGCAATCAATTTCTTCTTAGTTAGGGGTCATTGGTTTCTCCTTACTGGGTCATCAGACAGCCAAGTGATCTTTGCTGCAGTTTTCTGGGTAGGAGAAGCAGCCAAGGCCCTTAGGGAATATCCTGATCAGATTGAAATCCCAAGCCTTACCAGAACAGGACCTAGGCTGTATGGGTTCATGCCTCCCTTGTTGATAGCAACCCAGTCCTACTCTTGGGTCGAATCCCTGTTCCACCATTTGCACTATAACAATTGAGCAAGGACTGACCAATAGAAGTCCCATATTTTCTAAAATATCTCTCCCCCGTAAATTGACAGGGGGATGGTCTAAAACATATGGTGTAAAACAATCTGTATTCCCCTCAGGGTCCTCCCACTTCAACAACTGAGCTCTTTTACTGGGATTGATAACTTGCCCAATACTTTGCAAGTCTGCATCCATTTCATCCGATGGCCAAAAGACCAGCCAGTGCTTCCGAACCATAGCAGAAACATCTGCCCAAGTATCTAGAATTCCCCTGAATATTTTTCTGTTAATAATCAATTCCAGTTCAGGCTGTTCTTGCTTAATGGCTTGAACCCAAAAGCATCAGAAGAACCAAAGCCTCTCGGCCTTCAGGAGAAAGACAAGGTTTTCCGCTCCCATAAAGATGTACAGCCTCAGCAAACCCTATACAGGATCACTATGAATTGGAACTCCACAGCACACCACCACCACCAAAGATGAGAAAGAAAGCCTCATCTTTCTCCCACAGAAATCGAGAAAATGTATTTCTCGTGGGAGCTAAGGGATAGGAGAATGATTCTGCAGCTACATGGTATAAAAATCAGGTGACACTAATGGATTCATTTAGTTCTAAATGTGATTCTAATATTTGGTCGGACACAAAATAGATTTGGCCTTAAACAATATGTTTACTCTGTGATTGAATCAAGATAGATTTATACTCACTGTTAGTTAATGCAGAGTGGGCTGTAACTCATGGTAACCTTATTATGTACAACGGATTGAGACATTGTCCAGCACTGTGACCTCTGTACTGATTAAGTTTGAGCCCACTACTGTAGCTGCTGCATCAATCCATGTAGAGGATTTTCCTCATTTTTGCTGACCTTCTCCTTCACAAATATGACATCCTTTTCTAATGAAATTATAACTACTGCAGACTGTTAGGTGCCATAGAACCAGATCCAGCTCATAGCAATACTACATGTAAAACACAACTTTTCCTGGTGCAATGTGATCCTTATACAATGGCTACTTGAGTCTGTCATTCAAACCACTGTATCCATGCATGTCCTTGAGGGTCTATTTCCCTGACCATGAATAATGTCCTTCTCCAGGGACTGGTCCCTCCTGATAACGTGTTCAAAAAAAGCAAGACAAACTTTATTCTGAATACACTTCCTCTAAGATTTGTACATTCTTGTGGTTGGTTTGAGTTTTTGTTAAGTGCCATCAAATTGGTTCCACCTCATAGCAACCCTGTATAATGGCTGATGGGTTTAAACAACTGACCTTGTGGTTAATGTCCAGTGCTTATCCTAGAGAACCACACTAGGACTCCCATTCTACTGGTTGTTGCTGTGTTAAGTGCCATCGAGTCAAATCTTGCTCATAGTGGTCCTGTAAATGGATTCTGAGGAGCAGGTGGTGAGTTTGAACTGCCAACCTTGTAGTTCAAACCTACCTTGTAGTCCAGTGCTTATCAGACAGTGCCACACCAGTACTCCATGGTTGTTGTTGTTGTTGTGATGTGCGGTGGAGTCGGTTCCGACTCATAGCGACCCTACACAGGGTTTCCAAGGCTGTAAATCTTTACGGGAGCAGACTGCCTCATCTTTCTCCCGCGGAACCGCTGGTAGTTTCAAACTACTGACCTTGCAGCTGGCAGCCCAATTCGTAACCACTACGCTACCAGAGTACTCCATGGTAATGCAAGGCATATTCAATATTCTTGGCCAACACCAAGAATTCCAGTGCATCAGTTCTTCTTAGGTCTTCCTTATTCATTGTTAATTAATCTTAACTATTAAAATGGAATCCTAGTGTGGTGTTGTAGGATAAGCACTGGACTGTAAAGTCAGTTTGAACTGCAAGGTCTGTGGTTCAAACTCACCAGCCGCTCCTTGGAAACCCTATGCAGGGTTGCTATGATTCAGAACCAACTCAACAGCACGTAACAACAACAACAACAACAATTACAATCTATGAGTCCTGGTATGGTGCTATAGGATAAGCACTGGACAAGTAATCACAAGAAGCAGTTCAAAATCACCAGCCGTTCTTTGGAAGGTCGCTATGACTCAACAACACTTAGCAACAATAGCATTACAATCTTAAATAGCATAAAATCCCCTGGAGATTCTAATAACAATAGTGAATGAGCAAAATAAAAGTCTTTACTTTCTTTCTCCTATTATTCCCATCTTCCTTCATTTCAAATAAACATCTAGAGTAACCAGTGATTCTTAGCAGTTAAGCTTGAGAAAGGCCACCCTAAGTAATAACATACAAGGTACGCCTGACCCAAGCTATGCTACTATTTTCAATAACCTCATCTGCATGCAAAAGTTGGACAGTGAATAAGGAAGATCATAGAAGAATTGATGCATTTGAGTTGTGGTGTTGGAGGAAAATACTGAAAGTGCCATGGGCTGCCAAAAGAACCAACAGATCTGTTTTGGAAAGAAGTGCATCCAGAGTGCTCCTTGGAGGCCAGGACAGTCAGACTTAGTCTCTCATACTTTGAACTTATTATCAGAAGGGACCAGTCACTGGAGAAGGATATATTGCATTTGGAAAGGTGGAGGGTTAGAGAAAAAGAGGAAGGCCCCAGCAAGATGGACTGGCAAAGTGACAGCATCAATGGACTCATGTGGCAATAATTGTGAGGTTAGCCCAGAACCAGGCAGTGTTTCGTTCTGTTCTGCTATGAGTCGGTACTGACTCAATGGCACCTAACAACAACATTGTTTTTGTTTTGTTTTTTAATAAGCTACTTAAATTCAGATTATGTGGGCTTTATGTTAAAATCTGGAGTCCCAGTGAGGCATTGTTGGGAGAGTGTACTGGACTGCAAGGTCAGTGGCTCAAATTTGACAGCTGCTCCTTGGAAACCTTATAGAGGATCGCCATGCGTCAGAACCAACTTGATGGCATTTACCAATAACAGCAACATGTTAACTTTGGACTCCTGGTGTGCTGCCTACAGGATCAGCACTGGACTGAACCACAGGGTTGGTAGTTCAAACCCATCAGCTTCTCCTTGGAAACCCTATAACAGGGTCACTATGAGTCAGAATTGACTTGGCAGCACTTAACAACAACAATGCTAAATTTATGCACCAAATTTGATCTTTATTCTCAGTTCCTGAGATAATCTCGGATTTTGGAATTTAAGTGCCTTCAATAAAGACTCCCAACTACACCTTAAAGGTTGTTGTTGTTAAGTATTGTCGAGTTGGCTCGGAACTATAGCAGTCCTGTATAGGGCTTACAAGGAGTGGCTGGTGAGCTTGAATCGCCAACCTTGCAGTTCAATTGACTTTGCAGTCCAGCGCATTAACCCACAGTGCCACACCAGGACTCCACACCTTAAAGGTTAGAGGAGGTGATAAGGTGACCCAGGTGGGAGCTGCCTAAGTCAAAAAAACCCACTGCATAAAACTTCATGATCACCCTATATCAATTAACTTCAGGGCATAGGGAGTCCATTACTTGAGACCCCAATAACAGTTCTGGACACTGAAGCTCCATCAGCTTCCTGGTTGGTGAAACACACTCATGGGAAGGTAACGCATCCCCTTTTGGGATATGGAAGCTCCACATGGGGAATCCCTCCAGATTCACTCCTTTCTGACTATGTTGTTGTTAAGTGGTGATTCTGTAGAGGGTTTCCGAGGAGCAGCTGGTGGGTTTGAATTGCCGACTTTGTGGTTGGCAGTCCAGTGCTGATCTTTAATGATATTGCTGTTGTTATGTGCCGTAGAGTCAGTTCTGACTCATAGCGACCCTGTACAGGGTTTCCAAGGCTGTAAATCTTCACAGGAGCAGAAAGCCTCCTCTTTCTCCTGCGGAATAGCTGGTAGTTTGGAACTGCTGACCGTGAGATTAGCAGCCCAATTCGTAACCACTACGCTACCAGATCTTTGATGATTGTTGTTGTTGTTGTGTGCTGTGGAGTCGGTTACGACTCATAGAGACCCTGTACAGGGTTTCCGAGGTTGTAAATCTTTACAGGAGTAGAAAGCCTTATCTTTCTCCAATGGAGTGACTGGAAGACTCAAACTACTGGCCTTGCAGTTAGCAACCCAAATTGCAATCCACTATGCTATCAGGGCTCCTTATAGTCTTTGTAACTCCCACCAAACACCCTTTTATCCTGATGGGTCTGGATAAGAGAAGTTAGGAGAAGATGTGATTCAGTAGTGAATGACTGTTAACAGACCTAAATGTGATAGTAAACAGTTGGAAATCAAATGAGAGTTTTGGTCAATTTTGCTGGGTTTAAACTAAGCCATCTAGATACAAGCGGGGGATTCTCATACCATCCAGGAAGACCCAGTAGTGGGGTGACTCCATTGGGCCCCAAGATCCCTGTGCATTGAACCTCTTAGACCCATAGACAGAAAACTGTGACCCTGGAGGTGTGGCAGAGGAGCAGAAGCCACAGAACCAAGAGTCAGCTCACAGAATAATGGGTTATCCAATCCTTAGAGCAAATAAAACTGAGTGCTTTCAGGTAGGAGTCTAGCTTGAGGCATGGGTGCCTCTAAGAACTTAATTGGAGAGGTAGGGTTGCTGACCCATGGAGATAAGGCTGAAAGCCTTCAGGTTGAGTAGAAAGCCCCTTGGGCATTTATCAGCAGTGCTAAAACAATGACCTCTTAAGAGTCAGGTGTTAGATCAAAACAATGGGACTCTGAATGGTTTAAAATCAGGAAAGGTGTGCACCAAGGTTGTATTCTTTCATCATGCTTAGTAAATCTGTATATTGAGCAAATAATTCAAGGAGCTGAGTTATATGAAGAAGAATATGGCATCAGGATTGGAGGAAGACTCATTAACAACATGTGATATGCAGATGATACAACCTTGATTGCTGCAAGTGTTGTTGTTGTTGTTGTTATGTGCCCTGGAGTCAGTTCTGACTCATAGCAACCTTGTACAAGGTTTCCGAGGCTGTAACAGCTGGTAGTTTTGAACTGCTGACCTTGAGGTTCACTGCCCAATTCGTAACCACTACGCTACTAAAATACTTATTGATGAAGATCACAGACCAGTCCTCGGTATGGGTTGCACCTCACTATAAAGAAAACCAAAATCTTTACCACTGCTCCAATAATTAACATCATGATAAATGGAGAAAAGATTGAAGTTGTCAAAGACTTCATTTTACTGAGATTCACCATCAACACTCATAGAAGCAGCAGTCAAGAAATCAGAAGACATATTGCATTAGGCAAATTTGCTAGACTAGACCTCTTTAATGTGCTCAAGAGCAATGATATCAGTTTGAGGACTAAAGCGTGTCTGATCCAATCCATGGTATTTTCAATAACTTCATATATGCATGTGAAAGTTGGACAATAAATAAGGAAGACCATAGAAGAATGGATGCATTTGAGTTATGGTGTTAGAGAATAATATTAAAGATACCACGTATTGCCAGTTGTTGTTACTTTTGTTAAGTGACATTGAGTCAGTTCCGACTCACAGCGACCCGGTATAGGGTTTCTGAGGAGCAGCTGGTGAGTTTGAACTGCTGACGTTGCAGTTGAGTCCTTACCCTACAGTGCCACACCAAGACTCCATGACTCCCAGAAAAACAAACCAATCTGTGTTGGAATAAGTGCAACCAGAATGCTTCTTAGAAGTCAAGATGGCCAGACTTTGTCTCTCATACTTCAGAAACATTATCAGGAGGTACATGTCTCTGGGGAAGGCCATCATGTTTGGTAAAGTGGAGGGTCAGCAAAAAAAGAGGGAGACTTCCAATTATATGGATTAATACAGTGGCAGCAATTGTGAGGATGGTGCACGACTGGGTGGTGTTTCATTTTGTACATAGGGTCACGATGGGTTGGAACAGACTTAACAGCACCTAACAACAACCTTAACAACAAAGAGCTTTGTAACACTGCTGGAACAGCGGGGTCATGGCTGAGAGCTCAAGGTTCAAAGAGAGGCCTACCTGCAGCCCTGACTCTTTTTCTCTGACCCTCCATCTTACCAAACATGATGTCCTTTTCCAGCGACTGTTCCCTCCTGACAATATGTCCGAAGTATGAGAGATGAAGTTTGGCCATCTTGGCCTCCAAGGAACACTCTGGCTGCAGTTCTTCCAAAATGGATCTATTGGTTCTTTTGACAACCCATGGCACTTTCAGTATTCTCCTCCAACACCATAACTCAAATGCACCAATTCTTCTACGGTCTTCCTTATTTACTGTCCAACTTCCACATGCATATGAGGTTATTGTAAATACCATGGCTTGGGTCAGGCACACCTTAAATCTTCAGGCTATTAGCTTAGCTCTTCAACACTTTAAAAAGGTCTTGTGCGTCAGATTTGCCCAATGCAATACTTCGTTTGATTTCTTGACTGTCGCTTCTGTGAGCATTAATAGTTGATCCAAGAAGAACGAAATCCTTGACAACTTCAATCTTTTCTCCATTGATAAGAATGTTGTTTATTGGCCCAGTGGTGAGGGTTTTTGTTTTCTTTACATTGAGATGTAATCTATACCAAAGGCTGTGCTCTTTGATCTTCATTTGTAAATGTTCTAAGTCCTCTCCACTTTCAGCAAGCAAGGTTGTATCATCTGCATATTGCAGGTTGTTACTGAGCCTTCCTCCAATCCTGATGCCACATTTTTCTTCATAGAACCCAGCTTCTCGGATTATTTGCTCAGCATACAGGTTGATTAAGTATGGTGAAAGAATACAACCCTGTTGCACACCTTAAATGTGAAACCATTCAGTGTTCCCATGTTCTGTTCGAACAACTGCCTCTTGGTCCAGGTACAGATTCCTTATGAGCACAATTAAGTGTCATACTTCACAGTGTTGTCCATAACTTGTCATGATCCACACAATCAAAAGCCTTTGCGTAGTCAATAAAGCACAGATAAACATCTTTCTGATATTCTCTGCTTTCAGCCAAGATCCATCGCACATCAGCAATGATATCCCTCTTCTGAATCTGGCTTGAACCTCTGGAATTTCTCTCTATGTATGCTTGCAACCGTTTCTGTATTACCTTGAGTAAAACTTTACTCTCACGGGATATCAAAGAGATTGTCCAATGATTTCTGCATTCCGTTGGGCCACCTCTCTTTGGAATGGGCACAAATACGGATCTCTTCCTATCAGTTGGCCAGATAGTTGTCTTCCAAATTTCCTGGCAGAGATGAGTGAGTGCCTCCTGTGTCGCCTCACTTTCTTGAAAGATTTCAATTTTCATTCCATCAATTCCTGGTGCCTTGTTCTTTGCGAATTCCTTCAATGCACCTTGGACTTCCTCCCTTAGTATCATTGGCTCTTAATCATATGCTACCTCTTGAAAAGGTTGAACAGTAACCATGTCCTTTTGGTACAGTGACTCTGTGTATTTCTTCCATCTTCTCTTGATGCTTTCTGCCTCGTTCAATAATTTGCCCAGAGAATCTTTCAATAATGAAAGTCGAGGCTTGAGTTTTTTCTTAAGTTTCTCCCGCTTGAGAAATACTGAGCGTGTTCTTCCTTTTTGGTTTTCTGACTCCAGATCTTTGCACATTTTGTTGTAATATTTGGCTTTATCTTCTCGAGCTGATCTTTGAAATTTTCTGTTCAGCTCTTGTTCCTCCTCATTTCTAGGAGATTTTAATATGCCACTTTTAATGAAGGCCAGAACAACTAGAAAGAATCTCAACAAAGAACTAAACAATAAAATCAACCAACTTGGCATCACAGACTTATACAGAGCACTCAACCCATAATATACATTCTTTTCCAGGGTACATGGAACATTCTCCAAAACAGACCATATGCTAGGCCACAAAGCAGGCCTCAATAAATTTTAAACATCAAAATACCATTAAGCATCTTCTCAGATCACAACATTATAAAATTATTGTTGGTGTTGTTAAATGCCATTAAGTCAATTCTGACCCAAAGCAATCCTGTATAGGATTTCCATGGAGCAACTGGTGAGCTTGAACTGCTGATCTTGAGGTTCAAACCAACTTTGCAGTCTAGCACATTAACCCAAAGCGCCACACCAGGACCTTAGAAAGCAACAATAGGAAGATCAAAGAAAATACATCAGATACATGGAAATTTAATGATACCCAAGTTAAAAGCTGCTGAGTAACAGAAGAAATAAAAAATGCAATAGAAAAATGTATTTGAATCAAATGAAAATGAAAATATAGCATACCAAAATCTTCGGGACACAGCAAAAGCAGTGCTAAGAGGGGAATTTATTAAAATAAAGGCACACATACAAAAAGAAGAAAGAACCAAAATCAATACCTTAACTCAACATATCCAACAATTAAGAAAAGAGTTGCAAAGTAAGCCTATTATCACCAGAAGAAAAGTAATAATAAACAGCAGAAATAAACAAAATAAAAAACAATAGAATCAATAATATAAGAAGTTAGCAAATCTAACAAAAGAAGAGCTGTAAATAACATGAATAAGAAATAATATGGGTGATGTCACAACAAAAGCATCAGAAATAAAAAGGAAAATAACATAATACTATGAAGAACTGTACTCCAATAAATTTAAAATCTAGAACAAATATACAAATTTCTAGAAACATACAACCTACCTAAACTAGTACTGACAGAAGTAGAAAATTTGAATAGATCTATAATGAAAGAAGAAATTGATCACATCATTAACAACTTCCATGAAAAAAAGTCCAGGTCCAGATGACTTTATTGGCTAATTCTACCAAGCATTCAGAGAACATCTGTCACAAACTCTACTCACTGTTTTTCACAACATAGAAAAGTATGGAAAATTTGTGAATTCTTTTTGAAGCAAGTATAATCCTGGTACCCAAGCCAGGCAAAGACATCACTTAAAAAAATTACAGACCAATATCTCTAATAAACATATATACAAAAATTCTCAACGAAATCCTAGCCAACAGAATCCAACAACCTATCAAAAAATAGAATGCATCATGACCAAGTGGGACTCATACCAGATGGTTCAATATTAAAAAAAAAAAAAAAAAAATCAACATAATCCACCACATAAATAAAACAAAGGAAAAGAGTCACACAATCATATTAATTGATGCAGAAATCCAAAGCTCATTTCCTGATAAAAACATTAAACAAAATATACATAAAAGGGAAATTCCTTAACATAATTAAGGGCATATGTACAAAATCAACAGCTAACATTACTCTCAATAGAGAGAAATTGAAAGCAATTCCCTTGAGATTGGGAACCAGACAAGGATGCCCTTTATCAACACTCAAATTCAGTATTATGCTCTATGTCTTAGCCAGAGCTATTAGGCAAGAAATGGGAATTAAAGACATCCAAATTGGCAAAGAAGTAAAACTCTCTCTATTTGCAGGTGATTATGATCCTATACATAGGAAATTCCAAAGACTCGGCAAGGAAATTACTGGAACTCACTGAAAAATTCAGCAGAAGTGTCATGGTATAAATTTAACATACAAGTATCAGTAAGATTCCTTTATACTAAGAGTTATGAAAAAGAAATCAGAACAATAGCTTAAATTCACCATAAGGTAAATCGTTGTTGTTGTTGTTGTTAAGTGCTATTGAATCAGTTCCTACTCATGATGTACCCGAATAGGGTTTCTGAGGAGTTTGAACCACCAACCTTACAGTTCAAACTGGCCTTACAGTTCAGTGCATTAGCCTGTAGCACCACATCAGAGCTCCATAATATGAAATACTTAGGAATATATCCAATTAGAGAAACAACTGACTTATACAAAGAAAAGTACAAACTACTACTACAAGAAACTAATAGAAAACCTACAAAAATGGAAGAATATACCATGTTCATGGATAGGAAGACTTAACATTGTAAAATGTCAACACGGCCCAAAGCAATCTACAGATAAAATGCAATTCCAGTCCAGATTCCAGCATCATTATTTAAAAAGACAGAGAAGTAAATCACTAACTTTATATGGAAAGAGATTCCAGATAAGTACAGCAAGAACAAAGAAAGAGGGCTCTCACTTCCTGATCTCAAAACTTACTACACAGTCACAGTGGTCAACAGAGCCTGGTACTGTACAATGACAGACACACACACCAATGGAACAGAATTGGGAATTCAGAAGTAAATCCATTCACACTCAGGTTACCTTTGACAAAGAGGCAAAACACACTTAAAGGGGGAAGAGATCAATCTTTTCAACAAATGGTGCTGGCAAAATTGGAAATCCATTTGCAGAAAAACGAAACAAGATCCATGTACCACACCATTTACAAAAATGAAACCAACATGGATTAAAGACCTAAATATAAAACCTAGAACTACAGATCATCCATTTAAAAATGTGAAAAAATTTAAGCACTCTGATAGATGGCATAAATATACTGCCCAGCATCACTGAAAACACACAAAGAGCGGAAGACAAAGTAGATTACTGGGACCTTCAAAAAATTAAGGCACTTGTGTACATCAAACAATTTCACCAAAAGTCTAAAATGAGACCACACAGACTGAGAAAAAAAAACTTGGCAATGACATATCAGAAAAGGAACTACTCTCTAGAATTTATAGAACATCGTTAACACCTCATCAAAAAGAAGACAAGACCATTAAAAAATGTGCAAAGAACATGAGCAGACACTTCACCTAAGAAAACTGAATTCAGGTAGCCAACAAACATATGAAGAAATGTTCGCTAATGATAATGTATAGGATTTCTATTAAGTCGGAACCAACTCGACAACAATTTATAACAACCACCATTAGCTGGAGTTGTAGTGTGGTGCTACAGGATAATGCACTGGACCACAAGGTTGGTTTAAACAAAAAGGTTGGTGGTTCAAACCCAACAGTCACTCCTTGTAAACCCTATTCGGGGTTGCTATAAGTCGGGACCAACTTGACAGCACTTAACAACACCAACAATCATTAGCCATTACAAAGAAACAAATCAAAACAGCAGTGAGATCTCATCTCACCTCTGCATTAATAGCAAAGTTAAAAAAAAAACCCAGAAAACAACAATGTTGGTGAGGGTGTGGAGAGACTGGGACCCTCCTACATGGCGGGTAGAACTGTAATATGGTGAAGCCACTGAAGAAAATGGCATGGCACTTCCTCAAAAGGTTGGAAATAGAAATACCTATCCTTCTTCATTGTATATATCCTTAAGAAATAAGAGCCATGAAATAAATACATCTATGCACACCCAAGTTCATTATAGCTCTATTTACACTAGCAAAAAGATGGAGACAGTCTAAGTGCCCATCAATGGAAGAACAGATAAACTTTGGTGCATACGCACAGTGGAATACTGAGCACCACTGAAGAATAACAATAAATCTTTTAAACACTTGGTGACAAGGATGAACCTGCAGGACACTATGCCAAGTAAATTGTTGCTGTTGTTAAGTGCCATCGAGTCGGTACCGACTCATAGTGACCTTATGCACAGCAAAACAAAACACTGCCCAATCCTGGGCCAACCTCACTACTGTTGCCTCGCTTGAGCCCATCGATGCTGCCACTTGGCCAAGTCAATTAGGCAATCACAAAAGAATACTGTATGAGAAATACATAAAAA
>NW_006408627.1:8467095-8489218 GCF_000296735.1 Chrysochloris asiatica
ATCTTGCATGAAACCACTGTTGTAAAAACTCAAGATTTTCATACTAAAAGAAACATTGAGGATTCCCAGGGAAGGGAGGGAGGGAGGGGGCAGTGAGTCACTGGCTAGAAGATGGCTTTTGTTGGTAAGTGCTGTCAAGTCGGTTCCGACTCATAGTGACCCTGTATAGTGTTTCCCAGGAGCAGCTGGCGAGTAGGAACTGCCGAACTTGTGGTTTGCAGGCCAGTACTGATCATACAGTGCCACACCTGGAGACCTTGTTGTTGTTAAGTACTGTTGAGTCAGTTCTTACCCATAGTGACCCTGTGTGGGTTTCCGAGGAGGGACTGGTGAGCTTGAACTGCCAAGCTTGAGATTCAAACCAATTTAGGAGTCCTTAGAGGATCATAGTTCTTGGATTAAAATAGTTTACAATGCCTTCATGCAAAGAGTGCTGGCACCCAGAGCAAGATCAGGGAGCCAGACCACAGAGGGTAGCCTCTGAGATATGGAGAACAGTGTGCATGTCCCCTGTCAAGAACTCGCTCTCTACCCTTACTATCTCCAAATACTCTCTTATCCCATCCACTTTTCCTTTCTTTAGAAATGCCCCACCCAACACAGAAACAATCCTTCCATAACCATTTCTTCAGAAATTCCAAAAGACTGACAAGAGCCACCAAAAATGGTCAATAGCAGCTAATGTTCATTTATTCTTGAGGGGTCTTTTCTTTTAAACCCAAGTAACATTTCTTCTGACAGCCAAGAAGATGAAAACAATGTCAAAAGACTATCTACAGACGGTAATAACAACAACAACAAAAAAACAGAAACACAATTGCATTACCATAAAGGGAAGCTTTAAATGAGTTATATTAAGAACATGCATAAAGATCAGTGCAAAACTCATTCATAAATTTCTAAGTATGGCTTCAGTGTGATCCAATCACCTCAAAATTCTCTTAGAAAGATAAAGGTTATTAAAAAAAAAAAAAGCAGAATAAATGTTTTCAGTAGGATTATGTCTTTTTAAGAAACCCTGATGATACAATGGAAGTGGTGGGCTGCTAATTAGGATTCAAAGCCACTAGCTGCTCCTTAGGTAAAAGATGAGGTTGTCTGCACCTCCAAAGATTTATAGACTGGGAAATCCTGGGGAGTACTGGGGGCTATGAGTAGGAACAGTTTCATTAGTTGTAGGTTTTGTTTTGTTTTATGTCTTTGAATATGTATTTTTCCTGTTTGTTACTGTTGTGAAGTCCCTTTGAGTTGGTTCCAGGACTCTTTTTTTATGTTTGGATGTTAATTGCCAGCATTAGTTTTAAGATGAAAACAGATTCCTCTCAAAAAAAATTCTCACAAAATTATTTAAAATCATGTCAATAATTAAGAGCTATTCATGACACATACGATTTAAAAAGAATGGAGATAGTTTTTTTAAACAAAATGTGTATTTCACAGCTATCAAAAGGTAAGAATTTCCTGATAAAGTGATGTTAATACTTAGAAATAATATAATTTTTACTGTGTGCCTAATATAGCTGAACTAGTACAAGCAGTGTGTATGACTCTTTATAGAAACCTAGAAACAAGAATTTGTTTTATCTTGGTCAGCCCATACTTTACAAGTGAGTAAATAAATTCAGATGAAGAGAAGTCAAATGACTTGTCTGAGACCTAAGTTCAGATTTCCTACCTCCCAGTCTAGGAATATTCTAATATATATTCGTAAGTGATACTACATGTGAATACATGTTTCATATTTTAAATACCCAACAAGTTATATTCTTATAACTTAAGTCTGAACCTTTGACTTGGTAAGCTATCCAGCAAATATTTTAGAGAGTACTTTTAAATAAAATCAACAGTACAGTTGGAAAACAAAAAAAAAAGACTGTCTACACATTCTGAAGTAAACCTTTATAAACTAATATTTCCTTTTTCTTATTGTTTTTAAGGCCCATCAAGTCAGTTCCGACTCTTAGTGACCCTGCATTGGGTTTCTGAGTAGGAGCCACTGAGTTTGAACTGACTTTGCAGTTCAAATTGATTTTGCGGTCCAATGCTTATTTATCCTACAGTTGTTGTTAAGTGTTGTTGAGTCAGTTCTGACTCATAGCGACAACGTATAGGGTTTCTAAGAAACAGTTGGTGGATTTGAACTTCTGACCTTGTGGTTCACAGTCCAGTACTGATCCTACAGTGCCATACCAGGAGTCCTAACCTACAAGTACATCTTAGACAAAAATTATTACTTTATAAAAAAAGTTCCTTAAAGTTCAAAGATAAAGATATAATTGCTATCCTCCAAGATTGTTACTGCAAATAATATGGGTGTGTGACCACTGATGAGCTAAATGACATTCCAAAGTGAACGACAGTCTGTTGATCCCCAGCTCACGTAATTCCTTTAGGAATACTAAAAGCATTTACTTTGAAAAATGGGTCTAAATGCTATATGGTACGCTGGATTGGATTCTGGAACAACAACAAAATATTAGAGGAAAAAGTGGTAAAATCTGAATAATGTCTGTAGTCTAGTTAACAATAATGTACCAATGCTAATGTTTTCATTTTGACAGAGATACCATAGTACATAAAATGTTAACATTCAAAGAAGCTGAATGACAGACATACAGAACTCTCTGTAGTGTCTCTGCAAATTTTCTGCAAATCTAAAATGATTCTTTACATTAAAAAAAAAAAACCCATGGCTCAATGTTCAGCCAAAAACCAGCCAGAACTACAAGAGACACAATAGTACCACAGAGGGATACACATGTTAAAACAATCAACCATTTAAGATCAAAATGGCAGCATTTGCCCAAGAACGGAATTCAGGAGGGTTAGGAAAGGAGGAATGGAAACTGGGAAACATAGGGAAGAAGTAGGATGGTGGTTGATGGTTATGTGCTATACAGTTGGATCTGACTCATAGTGACCTTGTACAGGGTTTTCAAGGCTGTGAATCTTTAAGGGAGCAGAAAGCCTCATCTCTCCCCTGCGGAACAGCTGGTAATTTTGAACAGCTGGCCCTGAGGTTAGCAGCCTGATTTATAACCACTACCCTACCAGAGCTCCCTGGAAGTGGGATAAGTGATGTTATATTGTCATTGTCATGCTAATCAATGACACGAAACAAATCGTGTATAAAATGTTGAACGGAAACCTACCTGCTCTGTAGAAGTTCACCCAATTCACAATAAAAGTTTAAAAGGTGAGGGAGGGAAGTTGAGGAGAACGTACCCATGTACATGGAAACATACTTTGGTGATGGTCTCCTAACACCAATAGGAGGAATATAGAACCATTTCAAAACTCACCAAGGAAAAAAAAGGAAGCAGTGGCTGGGGAGGAGGAGAATCAGTGGACTTCTCTGTACTCATAATGATTTACTTCTTAACCCAGGTAATCAAAGGACATATTGCATTTGGCAAATCTGCACAAAACCTTTTTAAAGTGTTCAAGAACAAAGATATCATGCCGCATAAAAAAAACCATAGTATCAACAACAACAAAAAAAGCAGAAAAAAGGACAACAAAGAAAAAAGAAGGCAGAAGAATTAATGTTTTTGAATTATGGTGTTGGAGACGTATAGTAAACAGTAACATGGACTACCATAAAAACAAACAAATCTGTGTCAGAAGAAGTACAGCCAGAATGCCCCTTAGAAGCCAGATGACGAAACTTCACCTCTCATACTTTGGACACATCATCAGGAAGACCCCCAATGTGATGGATAGTGACAACAGCAACAGACGGAAGGTTAGCCAATTGTTAGGATAGTGCAGGACTGAGCAGTGTTTCATTCTGTTGTGCATGGTGTCACTGTGAGTTAGAAATGACTTGGCAACACCTAACAACAACAACAAATGGTGTTGCACTGTAGGATAAGCATTGATCTGCTAACCGCAAAGCTGGTAGTTCAAACCCACCAGGTGCTCCTCGGAAACCTTATACAGAGTCAGTATGAGTCAGAACCAACTAACAACAACATTGCAAGTTAAGAAGCTAGAGCGAAGCTGTATCAATAAATGAGTTACTTATGTAGGGAATAAAAGAACCTGTTTGGGGCTAAACATACTAGTGGTAAGATCTCAGTCTCAAATGTTCAGAGCTGGGAGAGAACTTGGGAATTATCAAATGTAGATTTGGGCAGTATTCTTCAAGGAGGCACCTTCAAGGTTCATTGGGTTTAGACAAGGCCCAGACATGGAATCGTAAATGCCTTAGGCGGGTCTGATGAATCCCCACATTGAGACCACTGAACTACCTCAGAAAGGCTCAGTGATTTCCCAGAGCTAGAAAAGGACAGAATTGACACAAGACCCCTTTTACCAGGCTGCTGGCCCTCTATTCCACTTACAGTACAAAGCTCACAGATAAGACTGCTAAAATATAATAATCACATTATAGATAAAGATCACTAAGTTCTGTTACTTAAGTGTTTTTAGCTTAAGTACTATTTATTGCCCAATGCAATACGTCGTCTGATCTCTTGACTGCTGCTTCCGCGAGTGTTGATAGTTGATCCAAGAGGAATGAAGTCCTTGACAACCTCAATCTCTTCTCCATTGAGAAGAATGCTGTTTATTGGTCCAGTGGTAAAGATTTTTGTTTTCTTTACATTGAGTTGTAATCCATACGTAAGGCTGTGCTCTTTGATCTTCATCAGTAAATATTTTAAGTCCTCTTCACTTTCAGCAAGCAAGGTTGCATCATCCGCATATCTCAGGTTGTTAATAAGTCCAGATGACGTATTGCATTGGGCAAATCTGCTGCACAGGAACTTTTTAAAGTATTGAAGAGCAGAGATGTCAGCTTGAGGACTAAGGTGCGCCTGACCCAAGCCATGGTATTTTCAATAACCTCATATGGATGCGAAAGCTGGACGGTGAATAAGGAGGATCATAGAAGAATTGATGCCTTTGAGTTATGGTGCTGGAGGAGAATACTAAAGTGCCATGGACTGCCAAAAGAACTAATAGATCTGTTTTGGAAGAAGTGCAACCAGAGTGCTCCTTGGAGGCCAAGATGGCTAGGCTTCGTCTCTCATACTGTGGACACATTGTCTGGAGAGAACAGTCATGCTGGGTAAGGTGGAGGGTCAGAGAAAAAGAGGAAGACCCCCAACGAGATGGATCAGCCAGGTGACATCATTGATGGCGTTAAGTGTGGCGGCAGTAGTGAGGCTGGCCCAGGATCGGTCATTGTTTCGTTCTGCTGTGCATGGGGTCGCTATGAGTCAGTTCCAACTTGATGGCACCTGACAACAACTATTTATTGAGAAGAACAGAAATGATAGCGGACAAGGCCCCTAGGGACAGGGTGGAACAGGGCAAGTAGTGCATCTCTGCCTTCTGCTCAGCATAGCCTCTTGTTTCCCTACTGGGCCATCTCGTTGTTGAAGATGAAGAAGTAGTCAGACTGCATGTATGCAGTCCATGTATTTTCTCCAAAGCCTCAAAACGGCACATGAAAGCCTTCAGATTTCGGAGCTCATCTAAGCACTTGGGCTCAAACATGTGGTTCTGATATAAGACACCATAAGTGAGAAAGTCCACAAACGTGAGCTTTTCTCCTACAAATCAGGAAAATTTCCCCAGGAACAAAGAAAATTGTTTCAGTTGTCTAGGTAGCTCTTCCAAGTATTGAGGCTTCAACTTTCATGCTCAAGTTGCATGTGGAAATCCATTATTTGATTCTCTATGATGTCCACTAGAATCTTTTATTCATCTGTCTCACCACACATGTTATCCTTATGAGTGATATAGCGTGAAATGGCATTGATCTGGGTGATCCTGTTCTTCCCATCCATGAGGTAGGGCAAATTAGGAAGTCTAGGTCTAACTTGAATTTCACATCCAGTCATTGGCTTCGATCATAGTCAGGAGTACCATTTCTCCTCATAATTGGTATTGTGAATTCCAGGAGCATGTGGAGACATGCGCCAGTCCGCGATTATCTCAGTAACTCAGCACAGATGAACGAGTCAAAGAAATCATCTTGCTCCCGTTTCTTAGCTTATCAAAGATGTTTTCATTTTCCTACTACAATGGCTTTTTACCTTATAGTGTAACACTGGAAACTGCCAACATATTTTAATTGCACTTCCAATACAGCATCAATTGATTTGCTAATAATTAAATAATATTCTTTACAAAGAAGAGGAAAACTGATACCAGAGGTACTAGTGATGTGTCAAGAGTTTCTAGAATTCAGGTCTTTTCCCAAGTCAATAACTGACACCGGATTTCTTATGCACAGTTATTGACTGAGTGGATATTTAGTTTAGGGTTAGTTTCCTTCATGCACGATCCAGTTACATGTGATCCCTATGAAAGTTTCTATTTAAAATCATCTGTTTTGGAGCAACAGTATAATGGCAACAACAAAAACTTCAATGAATATTTAATCAAGGGACTTTTATTTATGTGTGCATAAATTACAGTAAATTAAAGGAGAATTTAGGAAAATTTTTTAAGAAATAACAGTTTTAGATAGGCAATTGTGAGGAAAATAATGATCATGCAAGCCAAGGCCACATGATTCCTCCATAGGCCCCAAGGTGAGAGATCAATGCCCTGGTTTACCAAAAATTCTTCTCCAGTACATCTGAAATTCAACAACAACAAAAAAAATACGACTTTATTCTTGGTAGCTGCCAACGTTTACTCAATATATTCACTGTTACTTAATTAAACAAGCTTATAGATTAACCAAGTCTTTAATTATTGTTGTTTTTGATAAGTGACATCAAGTCGCTTCTGACCCACAGTGACTCTGTATAGGTTTCCAAGGAGCAGCTGGTAAACTTGAACTACTGACCTTGTGATTCAAAGTGACTTTACAATCCAGCGCATTAACCTACAACACCACATAAGGACTCCAAGTCTTTAATAGCTATCCCATTTTATATACATGTATATATATAAACTAATAGTCACTGAAGGCGCTCTGATAGCGCAGTGGTTAATGAGCCAGGCTGCTAACCTCAAGGTCGGCTGTTCGAACTACTGACTGAAACTACCAGCTGTTTCGCAGGATAAAGATGAGGCTTTCTGCTCCCATAAAGATTTACCACCCCAGAAATGCTATGCAGGGTCACTATGCGTCGGAACCGACTCCACAGCACACCACCACCACCAATAATCACTGAGTACTTGCAACTTCACCAACATAAAGATAAGAGTACTAAAGTGTCATAAGAAATTCATTTGCTCACAAATCTAAAATAATGTTCTCTCCAAAGGGCAGAAATATCTATCAAGTAGCTTCTTATTTACCCTCAATGGAGAAAAACTTAAGCAAACAGATGGCATTTATGGTCTTTACTAAGATAATCAAAGCTCTTCATAGATGCATTATCCACGCTTACACACAAAAAGCAACTCAGCCATTATAAGAGAATGCTGTTGTTGCTGTTAAGTGCTACTGAGATGATTCTGACTCATAGAAATCCTATATAGGGTTTCCAGGGAAAGCTGGTGGGTTTGAACTGCCAGCCTTGTGGTTAGCAGTCCAGAGCTTACCCTACTGTACCACACCAGGCCTCCATATAAAAGAATACAAGCTTACAATTCTAAAACTAGTAAAAGAGGTGGCCAACTGCTTCTGCCAGAGTTGTCTTCTGTCACCTCTTACATCAAGACAATAAAGACCATCACAGATACTCAGGTATAAGACATCAGGAGCAAGCCCAGCTATCAAGGCTAAGCCTCATGTAGCAACTGGAATATAGCAGACTGACCTGGCCCTACCACCGGTAAGAAAATTAACTGGTACAAAAGCCCTCCATACAGTCAAAATTACTGCCTGGTACCATTTCTGTGTGCCTCTTGAAATCTGTTGTTGTTAAATGCTGTCAATTCGGTTTGACTCATAGCAACTCTGTATAGGGTTTCCAATGAGTGACTGGTGGGTCTGAACTGTAAACCTTATGGTTAGCAGTTCAGTGCTTATCCTACGGCATCCACCCAGAACCTGTGTTTACTGAAGGGGTGTCTTTTTCCTTCTTATGTCACTATGAAGCTCCTCCTCATCTGCTGTTTTTCTCATCCCCTTCAGCCTGTCTAGCTAGTTGGCAGTCACTATCCATTACAAAAATGTCACAACTAGATCAAACAAAAGGGGATGAAATAAAAGAAAACCTTTCTTCATAGAGTTTTTCCCAGCAATAATTCAAAATAGTAACTTGTCCTATCATTATTATTTTTATTCTCAGGAGAGATGTAGGACACCAGCATTCTTTTCTCTCAGTAATAAATATAATCAACATCAAATCATTAACAACAACCATGGCCTGGTGGTATTGTAGGATAAGAAATGGGCTGCTAACCACATTGTCCAAGTTCAAACCAACCAGCTGCTTTGCAAGAAAAAGACAAAGCTTTCTGCTCCCATAAATATTTACAGCCCTTGAAACCCTATACAGTGTCTCTGTAAGTCAGAATCAAACTGATGCTATAACAGTGAGTAATAGAAAAAGAAGGTGTTATTAAATTGTTAAAACCGTACCCTCTAATGCTATTAAAACATGCACTTCTATTTT
Source organism: Chrysochloris asiatica (assembly GCF_000296735.1). Taxonomy (NCBI): domain Eukaryota; kingdom Metazoa; phylum Chordata; class Mammalia; order Afrosoricida; family Chrysochloridae; genus Chrysochloris; species Chrysochloris asiatica. The sequence continues at coordinate 8,475,627 of NW_006408627.1, forward strand.
AATGACTTTATGAAAACCTGGGATTTCCTTCTTAGTTTGCTGTTTCTTTACAAGACACATCCTTCGATAATACCAAAACAGTTATTTAAAAATAAAATAAAAGCACTGAGGTAGAAGCAAGTGCCGGGATATCGGCAGGGAGATGCTTACTGCCTGAATGTTCTTTCTGCTCTTTTATAAAGCTTTTCCTATTGGCCAAGTGTGGGGCTCCTGCACAGCCACATATAGTTCAGATCAAAATGCACATGACAACAGGCCAACGCTGACTTAAAGAGTAGAACTGCCCCAGAGGATTTCTGAGACTGTCAATCTTTAGGGAAGCAGACTGCCACATCAGTCTCTCATGGATTTGAACCACTGACCTTTTGGTTAGAAGCTGAAGTACTTAATCACTGTGCCACCCAGTCTCCAACTGTTTAGATATACCTCTATACCTATATCAAACTGACTTGACAGCAATTAACAACAACAACACCTATATCAGGAGAAACATATGAAAAACATTTCTTCAATTTTCACCGTAAAAATACCTAGTGCTTAGTTGGAGAGCACCTTCACATGGCTGTCTGTAGACGTGAGCAAACCTGGGCTCTGAGAAGAGTTTAGTAATCCTGAAGGTCTCACAACATCTCTAAGCACCATGTCCTTCATCAAGCTACAATAGTCAACAAGACCATTATAACACTTAAGGCACACTTACATTGCATAGCCACACGTATTGTTCATTGTTGCATTAAAACCTGGGCAGAAGTGTTGTCCTAAAAATTCATTATGTTCTAAAGCCTGAAACAATATGGGTGGAGAGAGAAGGTGAACCATTTCAAATTTTGTAGAATGTCCACATAACAGTCAATCAAGTTCATTTTTATCGCTTAGTCTATATACTGAGCTTTACATTCGCAGACTTTGTCACATCAAAGCAACTAAAATGATTTTCCCTGGCTTCTAATACAAAGGAAGCAAAGTATTGGTCAAGAAGGAAAACTTCTGGCCATATAATCCCATAGCTTTTTTTTTTTTTTTCTCCTCAACGTTTTAATCTCATAAATAGTTTAATTAAAAGAATACATGGTTCTTTATGAATATTGTTAATTTATGGGAACAATCTTTGGTATTGTTCTTATTTCTTTTTTAATAAAACAAGTTATAATTCTTGGGAGTTAAAATCTCAGTTATAGAAGGTTAAGGCAAAACATATTACAAAAAAAATCATAGATATCTTTATTAAACAAAAATACTGAAACATGAAGATACTGTTTCTTGACATTTCCTCCAATTAAGTCTTATGAACGCTGTGTTTCCTCTCTAACTCTTTCCCAGGAGCTTTGGTAGTGTAGAGGTTACAAATCAGGCTGCAAACCGCAATGTCAGAAGTTCGAAACTACCAGCTGTTCCGCAGAAGATGAGGCTTTCTGCTCCTGTAAAGATGTACAGCCTCGGAAACTCTGTACAGGGTTGCTATGGGTCGGAACCGACTCCACGGCACACAGCCACCAACATCAACTCTTTCCCAAAGAATTCTGCGCTCTTCAATTTACACCACATCAAAACAACAGTTTTGACATCCTCAAGGATTCAATGCAAGCTTCTTTTAAATGTCCTTTGAGCTTTGGTGAAAAACGGAAGACTAAAGGGCAAGATCAAGTCTGTAGGGTGGATGGGGCAATGTTTCCCAGCAAATTTCTCAGAGGTCCTTGCTGCGTTCAAAGAATGAACAGGTGTACTGTTGTGACGAAAAAAATAATAAAAAAATTCCTCAACTCAACTTTCCTGGCCTTTTTGTCACCAATGCCATTTTCAAGTTTCTTAAAATTTCTTCTGAATAAGCTGCTGTAATCATCCAGCATCCTTCAAGAAAATCCATCAAGATTACCCCTTTCGGATTCCCAAATAAAATTGCTATGACCTTCTGAGCTGAACTCTCTGCCTTGAATTTGACTGGCCCAGTAGATTACCTTGGATGTCACTGTTTAGACTGGACCTATTTTCTGAAGGCACCCTGATGAGTGTGTTACTGAAAGGACTTGCGTGCAGCCATCCACTGCTCACAGAGACACATTTGCTTTAGAATAAACCCATGCATGTATGAACCTGAAACCTAGTAGCACTTTTTTTTTTCCATGTTGCAGAAACATTTTATGCAAATAACATTAGTTGGGGTGGGGGTAGGATATACACAAAAACACTCAGGAATATATAATAATTTCAACAACCAAAGGGCACATTCTACAAGCCTGACTCCTGGCTGCCAGCACTCACTCCCTCTTTCCATGAGTCCAGAGTCCTCAGCTGTTCCCTCTCTCCATGTCCTCATCTCTGCCTCCATCTCTTGTGTCTCTGCTTCTTTGGATAGGGTCCTGCATTCTGCTCGTGCTCTTCTCCCTTGCTGTTTCTGGACTGTAAGATTAACTACTGCCCTGTTTTTATTAGCAATATTTTTTTTGCTTACTCTCATACTATATTAAAACACACAAGAGCTTTTAAAAGCTAATAATGACTATGAGACATATATGGTCTTACTATATTTTCTTCTAATTTTTTTTAATATAAAATATTTTAATCTCTTCTCCCATTTGTTTCCATCACTCACATGAAAGCACTGCAATATATATTTTTTCAACAATTAGTTAAGCTCTCTTATTTACCACAAGTCATCTTCCCACACTGCATTTCCCTTAAAGAATAACTTGGTAACTGAGGAATACTACAAGTGATTATCAAGGTGATTCCTGGCCTTGAACAAATCAAATAGAAAATTCTCATTCACTGACCAAAGGACATGCCTGAAGGGCAGAGCCTCATAGTGGATGGATAGGGACCTGAGATAATGACACTTTGGTCGTTTCTTGCTTAAGAAGCAAGAAATAATGACACTTTGGTCGTTTCTTGCTTATCTAGACACAGAAACACTTACCGCAAAGCCGTAACGTGGAATGCTGAAGTACTGAAGCCATGAGAGCCAAGGCACAATGGTTGTGAGATTTACCAGCAACCCTGAGAACATCTGCAAAAAAGCAAACATCAAGCATCAGAACTGATTAATCAATTTCATGAAGCACTGGCTTAACATCTCTCTAAAGAATACGTTCTTAAAGTTCCTTACAACCTTCTATATGTTTCCACTGAAGGTCAGCTGTTTCTTGAAATTCTTCCCACTTATTCTAAACACTTATCATATCCTCCTTTCCACTTATAGCTTCTACAAAGTTGTGACTATTTAACCTTTTAAAGATGTACACTAGAAGAAGACTTTAAAAAGTTTGTGGAAAAACATAATTGAAAGCATTAAAAGATAAGAGGGAATACACACAGTCACTGTACCAAAAAGAAATAGTCCAAGTACAACCATTTCAAGAAGTAACATATGATCAAGAGCCAACGGTACTGAAGAAAGAAGTCCAAGACACTGAAGACATTGGCAAAGAACAAGGCTCTAGGAATTGACAAAAAAAACACTGAAATCTTTAAACAAATTTATAAAGTGCTAGAAGCACTCAATCATCTATGCCAAAAAATTTGGAAGATAGCTACTGGGCCAACTGACTGAAGAGATCCAAATCTGTGCCCATTCCAAAGAGAGGTGACCTAACAGAATGTGGAAACCATTGGGCAATTTATTAGAACACATGAAAGTAAAATTTTACTAAAGCTAATACAAAAATATCTACAACAGTACATTGACAGGAAACTGCTATCTGGATTCAGATGAGGACATGGAAAAAGGAAAAGCGTTGCTAACATCAGATGGATCTTGGCTGAAAGCAAAGAATACCAGAAAGATGTTTTACTGTGCTTTACTGACTACACAAAGGCTTTCGACTGTGTGGATCATGACAAGCTATGTCACCACTGCAGAGAGTGAGTATTCCAGAACACTTAATTGTGCTCATGAGGAACCTGTACATAGACCAAGAGACAGTCATTTGAACAGAACAAGGGGACACTGAATGTAATAAATCAGGAAAAGTGTGTGCCAAGATTGTATCCTTTCACCATACGTATTCAATCTATATGCTGAATAAATAATATGAGAAGCTAGGTTATATGAAGAAGAATGTAGCATCAGGACTGCAGGAAGACTCATTAACAGCCTGTGATATGCAGATGATACTACCTTGCTTGCTGGAAGCGAAGTGGACTTAAAATACTTAGTGATGAAAGTCAAAAACCACAGCCTTCAGTATGAATTACACCTCAATGTAAAGAAAACAAAAATCCTCACACTTTGACCAATAAATAACATCATGATAAATGGAGGAAAAATTGGAGTTGTCAAAGACTTCATTTTGCTTGGATTCATAATTGACACTCATGCAATCAGCAGTCAAGAAATCAAATGATGTATTTCAGTAGGCAAAGCTGCAACAAAAGACTATTTAAAGTGCTTAAGAGCACAGATGTCAGTTTGAGAACTAAGGTCTGCCTGACTAAGCTATGATATTTTCATTTGCTTCATATTCATGTGAAAGTTAATCAATGGATCATGAAGACCATAATGGATAATGGATAAAGTAGAAAAAGTGACACTTTGAATTATGGTATTGTAGAAGAATATTAAAAGTACTATGAACTGAACTGCCAGAAGAACAAACAAATCTGTCTTGGAAGAAGCATAGCTCTTTAGAAGCCAGGATAGTGAACCTTTGTCTCTGATACTTCCAGCACGGTATCAGAAAGACCAGTCCCTGGAGAAGGACATCACACTTGGTAACAAGGAGAATTACTAAAAAGAAGGAAGACCCCCAGCAAAATAAACTGACACAGTGACAGCAGTAAAGGACTCAAACGTAACAATTGTGAGGATGGCACAAGACCCAGCAATGTTTTGTTCTACTATGTGTAGGGTCGCTATGTATCGGAACCGACTCGACAGCACCAACAACAGCAGCAATACACAGCAAGGAGCCCTGGTGGCACAATGCTCAACTGTTAAGCAAAATTTCAGTGGCTCAAAGCCACCAACCAGTTGTTCCATGGGAGAAAATACCTAGCACTATGTTTTATTTCCTGACGGCCCCTTTATTTATTCAACAACATAACAGGAAATAGCAACAAAGTCAGTCACTTTCTCAGTAATAATTATATTCGGTAGTTTGCAAACTTAGAATGGAAGAATTGACCTTTGGGAAGAATTATGCCAATAGAAAAGGGTGAGAATCATTGCACAACTCGGAGTGGAATCAATGTCTATTGCACATGTAGAAACTGTTGAATTGGTGTACTTTTTGCTGTTTATATTACAGGGGTTCAAATCAGTTTAAAGTTCAAAGTAGAATCAGAAGAGTGTGTGTTACTGTTGTTAAGTACTGTCAAGTTAGTTCCAATTCATTGCAACGCTAAGTACAACCATCTCCTGACTAGCATTGCAATGTTCGCGTCCTCTGTTTCTGTCCTGTGTCAGTCCTCTTTCTGTTTGGGTCATCTTTCTTTGAAATGGACACAAATATGGGTCCCTTTCAGTAAGTTGGCCAGGTAGCTGCCTTCCAAATTTCCTGATGCAGACTAGTGAACGCTTCCAGCATTGTGTTCATTTATTGAAAGATCTCAATTGGTAATCTGTCAATTTCTGGAGCTTTGTTTTTTGCCATCTTAATTATATGCTACCTCTGGAAATGGCTGAAAATTGACTATTTTTGATACAGTGACTCTATTTATTCCTTCCATTTTCCCTCCCTTGATAATTACTGAGTTATTCAATAGTTTGCTCAAAGAATTCTTCAACATACAACTCAAGGCTTGAAGTTTTCTTTAGCTCTCCACAGCTTGAAAAATGCCAAATGTGCTCTTCCCTTTTGATTTTCTATTTCCAGGTCTTTGCACATTTCATTATAATACCTTATTTTGTCTTCTCAAGCTGACCTTTAAAATCTTCTGTCTGGTAGTTTTACATCATTTCTTCAGTATGTTTTCAGTTATTCTATGTCCTCAAGTAAGTTTCAGAGTCTATCATGACATGCATTTTATTTTCTGATTTGACTTTTTAATAATCTTTTGCTTTTTTTCATGTATGATGTTCTTGATGTCATCCCATAACTCATCTGGTCTTTGTTTATTATAGCTCAGTCCATCAAATCTATTCTTGAGATAGTCTCTAAACTAAGATGGGATATACTCAAGGTCAGACTTTGGCTCTTGCGGGCAATTTTAGTTTTCTTTAGTTTCAACTTGATCTTGCATATGAGCAAAGGATGATTTATTCCACAGTCAGCTCTTGACCTTGTCCTGAGTAATGACATTGTGTTGCTTCATTGTTTCTTTGCGTAAATGTGTTGATTTCATTCCTGTGTATTCCATCTGGCAAAGTCCATGTGTCTAGTAGTCATTTATGTTGTTGAAAACAATCTAAAATTCACTCAACATGCAATCAAGATACACAGATAATTACTGGTGATTAGAATGAAAAACTTAGTAATGAAGAAGGATCAGTGGTTGGAAAATATGGCCTTAGTGATAGACATGATGCTAGAGATTGCATGATAGAATCCTGCAAGACAAAAAACACCTTTTTTCAACAACAAATAAAATTTAGCAGGAAAATGTAAAAGAATTGTGGTAACTGCGTATCATATGAAAACATCCACACCTACACCTATTCTAGCAGAAAGAACAGATGTGCACATTGAGCAAAATAATGCCAGAAATGGTCCCAAATACTGTGTGGTCCTAGAACAGATTACCCATGACACACGCTGTTCAATTTTCATAAAGCTTAGCTCCCATCATGGAGAAGAATAGATCTAACCTACTACCAACGATTCTCCTTGAATGCACCTGAAGGTATCCCTGAAGTCAATGTGAGAGACTCAACTGTGTCAGTTTTGAGAGAATCTGCCAATCAAACCTTTTCTGAACTTACAATTTATCAAAATTTCACTGCATGTCATCAAGAAGTGGAGTACTGGTGTAGTGCTGTGGTTTAATGTGCTGGAGTGCAAAGTCGGTTTGAACCGCAAGGTCTGTGGTTCAAGCTCACCAGCCGCTCAACAGAAACCCTATACAGGGTCGCTATGGGTCGGAAGCGACTTGGCAGCACTTAACAACAACAACAGCATCAAGAAGCAGCCTCTAAAAGTTCATGAGTAGCACCATGGTAAACTAAAATTATAGATAGTATCTATATTTGGACAGCAGCAAAAAAAGGCTAGATTAAGGGCAAGGAGGAAAACTATCAAGTTCTCTAAATGTAAATTATATATGGGGTTCAGTACACATCATATCCGAAAACACATCACAGTCCCATTTGCAGAATCAAAGCAAGTTTGACTTCTCAGAGAAGCAAAGTTCCTACTCACCATCATGAACACGAAAGAGATGGTCATGAGAAGGGTTGCTATGGATACCACACTCTGACCTGCAGCTATGGCCAACCCCATGGAACTAGCTGAATAAGCCACCATCATAAGGGTGAACATCATGGTGAAGAAGGCTTCCACAGTGGGTTTCAATCCTGTAAGGAAAAAAAAAGGGGGGTGATCCAACTGCTTAGGTCACTGTAGCTTGGGATTGTTCACTGTACAAACATCACTAGACTATTTTGAGAAACTTATATAAAAGAAGGAGTTCTGGTGGCGCAGTGGGTTGGGTTGCTAATAACAAAGTCCACAGTCCGAACCCACCAACTGCTCCACGGAAGGACAATGAGGCTGTCTGCTTCTGTAAAGATTTATCGTCTCAGAAACCCTAAGGAGCTATTCTATTCTGTCCTGCAGCGTCACTAGGAGTTGGAATAGACTCAGTGGCAGTGGGTTTTGGTTAGTATCAAAAAAAAAAAAAAAAAAAAATTCATCCGCTGTCCAACTACCCTGGGATACCAATTTCACTGAACCCTTCCATAGGGATACCTTTTACAAAGTTATCATACAGTTTTCCTTTTTGTACTTTTTTCATAAACACTTTCCCATGTACACCTATGCTCCACCCAATTTCTGAGCACCTGTAATGGTGAGCTATGTACAGGCTGCAACACTGGCCAGAATTCAATTGCCTTCGTTTTTTCACAGGAAACTTATCAACAGTACATTCAATTCACCTAGACATTAGCACACCAGTCATTGTTTGCTATGAATGAAATCAGTGAAGAAATGTGGCCTCGATATCTGGAAGAGAGGGGTTTTCTAGACCAGGTTTACCAAAACAAATCACAAGGCAACTCTGGACTTAAAGGCTTAAATTAAGGCCACTTTGCAAGATGTCTTCACAAATAAGACTATCCTGGTGTGGTGCTATAGGGTCAACACTGAACTGTGAACCGCAAAATTGGCAGTTCAAACCCACCAGCTTCTCCTCGGAAACCCTACATAGCGTTACTAAGAGTCAGAACTGATTCCACAGCACTTAACAACAATAGTGTACTAAACTATGGATCACACAACATTACCAATCAGAGTTGCAGATCTCCTCTGGGACAGCTACTATGTCACATGGGGTTGCTATGAGTTAAAAATCAGCTCAATAATACCTGGCAATAACAATCTTATGCAAGCGGATTACCAGGCTTTTCTTCCTTGGTACCCATGGATGAGTTTGAACTGTCAACTTTGGGTTAACAGTCAAGGACAAACTGTCTGAGCCACCCAGGGGCCTGTCAGACATATAGTTGTTGTGAAGTGCTGTTGAGTCAGTTCCAACCCATAGCGACCCTGTATAGAATTTTCAAGGAGCAGCTAGTGAGCCTGAACCGCCGACCTTGAAGTTCAAACGGCTTTGGAATCTGGTGCATTAACCCACAGCGCCACACCAAGACTCCTAGTAGGCTCTTAATAAACAGTGGGTGAATAAATGGATTAACTAAATGACCCCCAAAAAGAAATAAAATGCGGGGATCTGGGTTCTGTATCTAATTCTTTATGGCATACTTTTGACAGTAAAATGGAAGGTATATACTAAATCAGTGGTTTTTATTCTGCATTGCTTTTCGGGAAATATGTATTTCTGGTGTGGGGGTGAGTGCATTGATTTCAAGGTAATATGTAAAAATTCATATGCAATCATCCCAGGGTGACATCTGAGCACAATGCTTACATAAATCTGTCTCTTACACCTATCAAAAAGAAGATAGCACTTTTGTTAAACCAATTAAGATTCTTAAGTCACAACTTTCTCTTATTACAAAGAATAACCCATTGCTTAGCAGAAGGCAATTTTGTGACTAATTTAAAAAGTTAGATCATACATAGTCTTGACATGTATGCCCGGAGTGGGCAGATATCTCTATACTTCCTATCTGATGGCTTGATTTATAGTTAGTTGATTGAGAGAACCAAAAATGCGCTTGCAAAAAGCAATTGGCTTCGGCTTTCCACTTCTGTCCTCTTCTCAAGATGGTGGCCTCCCGGGCAATTGGCAGCCTCAGCCGCTTCACTGGCTACAGGACACTCCACTCTCCAGATTTCAGAATGACTCCCATTTTGATTTGCACTTTTAAAAATCTTCCCAGTACATCAAAATGGGCCCTCAGATTTTCTGTAAGATCTCTGAGCTGTTCTGCCCAAGCTACAAACTGCTCAAGCCACCCAGACCAAGACAAAAAAGACATTAGCCAAGCCCAACAGAAAGAATATTCTGGTTGATGGTGGTTGATGGCATTCGCATTCCATTTTTGCTGTCAGGCACTTCATGTAAAGACCTGATGCCCCATGATTTGACTAGAGCAGCACTTAAGGGCTTCTTGCAGTGGACCAATGTCCCAAAGGAAGTTATTGATTATCTCATCTTTAGCACAGTTATTCAGGAAGTGAAAACAAGCAATGTTGCAAGAGAGGCTGCCCTGGGCGCGGGTTTCTCTGACAAGACTCCTGCTCACACTGTCACCATGGCTTGCATCTCTTCCAATCAAGCCATGACCACAGGTCAAGCTTGATTGCTTCTGATCAGTGTGATGTGGTTGTGGCAGGTGGTGTAGAGTTGATGTCTGACGTCCCTATTCGTCATTCAAGGAAAATGAAAAAAATGATGCTTGATCTCAATAAGGCAAAGACTATGGGTCAGCGACTGTCATTGATCTCTAAATTCAGATTGAATTTCTAAGCGTCTGAGCTCCCTGCAGTGACCGAGTTCTCCACCAGTGAGACCACGGGCCACTCTGAAGACCAACTGGCCACTGCCTTTGCTGTTTCTCGAATGGAGCAGGATGAATACGCACTGCATTCTCACAGTCTAGCCAAAAAAGGCACAGGATGAAGGCCTCCTTTCTGACATTGTACCCTTCAAAGTACCAGGTAAAGATACAGTTACCCAAGATAATGGCATCCGTCCTTCCTCCCTGGAGCAGATGGCCAAGCTGAAGCCTGCTTTCATCAAGCCTTATGGCACAGTGACAGCTGTAAATTCTTCTTTCCTAACTGATGGCGCATCTGCGATGCTGATTATGGCAGAGGAAAAAGCTCTAGCCATGGGCTACAAACCAAAGGCTTATTTGAGGGATTTTGTATATGTATCTCAGGATCCAAAAGATCAGCTTTTATTTGGACCAACATATGTAACTCCAAAAGTTCTAGAAAAGGCAGGGTTGACAATGAATGATATTGATGCTTTTGAATTTCATGAAGCTTTCTCAGGCCAGATTTTGGCTACCTTTAAAGCCATGGATTCTGATTGGTTTGCACAAAACTGCATGGGTAGAAAAACCAAGGTTGGAAAACCTCCTTTGGAAAAGTTTAACACCTGGGGTGGATCTCTGTCCCTGGGACATCCATTTGGAGCCACTGGCTACAGACTGGTCATAACAGCTGCCAACAGATTACGGCAGGACGGAGGCCAGTATGGCTTGGTGGCTGCCTGCGCAGCTGGAGGCCAGGGTCATGCTATGATAGTTGAAGCTTATCCAAAATAACAGATGAAGACCAGATGACCTGACGTTTCTGTGAGCCACTCCCACTAAGCAATGTCATTTCAATGCATTACTAAATGACATCTATAGTTCTAGTTCCTTTTAGGAAAGCAAACTTTGTGGCTTTCTGTTCACAGTTCAGTGTTGGCAGTGTTCTGAGCTTTTCATTAATCATGGCTTACTGCTCTTCAGGGATTTCTTAGTCACCAAAATCTCACACAGTGACATGTTTCAACAATTGTGTTTTTTTTGTCTCTATTGTCATGAAACACCTAAGTTTGTGACTGCAGTTTGGATAAACTATTAACTAAAATTTGTAAATTATTCTCGCTCCTGAAGTTTTATGTCCTAAAGTTAAATGTTTTCCATAAAACACAAACCAATGTGCCTCAAATAATAATGGAATGATAATTCAGAATCTAAACCACACTGTAAACTAACAGTAAATATTCAGATACTTAAATATCATCTTGGCCGACCTTAATAAAGTAGAGAAGTATTACAGAAAAAAAAAGAAATTGGCTTCATCTCATGTCTAAGACTAAAGACACATCCTTTTTGTCTTGATACTTACCTAACAAGAAGTATGTTATGCAAGTAAATATAATGCTTGGTAACATCCTCATGGGGAGTAAATCAGATAACAGTTTTCCAAAGAAATAAGCTGACACTCTGTAGTATCCACTGATATATTCATGTCTGAATGATAAAAATATGTATCATATACCCTGCATTTATTTAAGGAGTTACACAGATAAAAACTTCAAAACTTAAGACATACACCAGATTAGATAGCTTGTTGTACATATTTCTGGTGTTCTCAGGAGTCTAACAATTATAGCAACCACATCCTCAACCTCACCGTGCCCTTTATATATCCCTGTCAGCATAAGCTGCTATCTTAGGTGTGAGCCTCCCTGGGAACACCATCCCAGAAAGCTCTGTATAATGATTCCTCTTCTCGTTGTAGAACACTCTCCTAACACCATCTACTCTGCATCCTAGAATACCTTCACCAGGTAAACAGATTCTTAATCCCCTCTCCTCTGAGAATGCTCTGACACCTGACTCTGCTTGAAGACCAATACGACTCCAGTAGCTGATCTGTAATCCAGTGGGTTCCAACTCAAAGTGACACTGTATTGGGTTTCTGCCAACCTTGCAGTTCAAACCAACCTTGCGGTTGAGTGCTTATTCCATGGTGCCACACCAGGACTCCTATAGAGTTCTGGCTCCTTATAAAGAGGTAAAAGTTGGCATTCATGTCTTCCAAGCTCCCTGATGCTGAAGCTTTAAGTAATTATATTAGTTATTTCTCCAACGCTCATGTTTTTAAAAAAGGCACTTACTTTAATGATAATGCCTTCCAGCTATACATCTCTGTCAGTTACCAAATTCTACTTACACCTCTACAGCTCTAGATCCTCCCCTTCCAGACAACATATCCTGTAATTCCAAACTCTTACACCAATATCTTCATGCTATCATTAATGATTCTTTTCTTCCATATGCAAATTTGGGTAAATATCTTCTTTGAAAATCAGAAGAAACAAAAGCAGCCCACCCTTTACTCTAAAAGGCTGTCCTCTGGCTTTTTTTCTCTCCCTGGTCCACTGAAGGTTAGCTAAGCTTGTCTACATTTATTGGCAACTTTACTGCCCCACCTCCAATTTGCTTCTCAACCCAACACTATGTCTATCCTTAAAAACTTTTCTTGCCATGCTCACTATGACTTGCAATTTGCTAAGGATAAAAGACATTGTTCAGCCCCTTTAAGGCTATCTATTTTCTGCAGCATTTGGAATTCCTAATCAGCATTTTGTTATTCCTGGTGTGGTGCTGTAGGTTAATGCGCTGGACTGCAAAATCAGTTTGAACCACAGGGTCAGCTGTTCAAGCTCCTCAGCTGCTGTTGTTAGGTGCCAATGAGTCGGTACCGATTCATAGAGACTTTATGCACAGCAGAATGAAACACTGTCCAATGCTGGGCCAACCTCTCCTTGGAAACCCTATACCAGGTCACTATGGGTGGGAACCAACTTAACAAGCAATAAACAAGAACAACAACAACAATCATAACTTAATCTTGAAACTAGTGTCACATGCCACACTCTTATGATTCTTTGCTAGCCTCTTGTGGCTTTGTCACATTATCCGGATCCCTGGATCCCATACTTGGCCCAATTCTGGATGCAGCCAGCTTGACACACAGACTCTTAATGCTAGATAGTCCTCTTTCCAGAACAGAAATCCACTTACATAAAGAGCTTTTTCTCAACTACAAACAGCTCCACAGCTGACACACTGCTGAAACACTGGTTGGTCGTCAAGAAGAAGAGGACTCCAGCCCTAAGGTGAGAGAAAGGGTAATGTGTTGCAGTCAATAATACGTTTATATCAGCATCCTAGCAGCAAATTCCTCAAATTACACAATAATGGTCAAAGGCAAAAACTGCTCTGGCTAAAACACAGAGTAAGTCCAAACCCCATCAGTTATCTTTCTTCCACCCTCCGTGTCTCCTCACAGCAAGAACCCTGAGACTCCACAGAGGAATTTTAGCATTCACTGTCCTACAGGATAAAAACACCATCCACCTAGAATCTGAAGATAGAAAACTGCCGAATATCATTCCTAATGCATTAACAGAGTGATGAGGGACCAAATAAAACTTGTTGTTGTTGTTGTCAGGTGCCATCAAGTCGGAACCGACTCATAGCGACCCCATGCACAGCAGAACGAAACAATGTCCGATCCTGGGCCAAC
>NW_006408627.1:8490483-8516104 GCF_000296735.1 Chrysochloris asiatica
TCCAATCAGTCGGCCAGACAGTTGTCTTCCAAATTTCTTGGCAGAGATGAGTGAGTGCCTCCTGTGCTGCCTCACTTTCCTGAAAGATTTCAGTTTTTATTCCATCAATTCCTGGTGCCTTGTTCTTTGCCACTTCTTTCAATGCACTTTGGACAAATAAAACTTACAAGTTTAAAAAGTCTATTATTTCATAGGGCCTGGAGGAAGGTAGAATCTCCACTGAGTAGTATACAATCTGACTAGGTGGGGCTGATGGAATGAAATCCGGATGGATCTCTTGTGATACAATAGTGAATAATTGTTATCAGGACTGATTGTGAGAGTTGGAAATGTAAAGGTAGACATTTTGTAGCAAGGAAGGGAGTGGAGTGATTAACTTTTCAGCCTAAGAGCGGAGGTCCCTAGGACCATCAATGGAGAAGAGCAGAGAGCGGGACCCAACCCAGAGAAGCAGCGATGCCTGAGATGGAGGCAGAGATGATGACGTGGAGAGATGGAGCAGCTGGGGACTTTAGACCCAGAGAGGGAGACGGGCTGTGTGCTGATGACCGGGGTCATACTTGTAGTGTATACCCTTTGGATGGTTGATGATGCAATGAGGGGATTGTAACCATAGCAATGAAACGATATACTATAGGATGAATGTAAAACTAATGTTCTCCCATGTAAACTATTACATGATTCACAATAAAACATTAAAAAAAAAAAGTCTATTATCTACTTTTGTTTTACAGGGAGTTAAGTAAAGAAGAAAGTAAAACCTTTGGGAGTAAAATGAAAGTGGAAGGGAACTTCCCTCAGACCCTTATTATCTACATCCAGCAAAAACTTATCAGCAGAGGCTTAATATGCTCCTTGACACGAGTAGATAATCAAACGACTATGTGGCTTCCAAATGTTCAAAAATCAAAGTAATGTTTGGAAAAACTGACTTTTGTACACCTACGAGAAAATGAAGACTATTAATACTATCTCTTAGTAATACAACTGTGGTTTGAAAAAGAACCCCAAACCCATGCTGTTGAGTCAATTCCAATGCACAGATAACCCTACAGAATAGAGTAGAACTGTCCCATAGGGTTTCCAAAGCTCTATATTTTTTTGAGGCAGATCCCCAGGTTTTTCTCCCACAAAGAGGATGGGGGTTTGAATGCTGACCATTTGCATGGCAAGTGTGCATCAGCACGGTGCCATTAGAAATCCTCTTGAAAAAGACAAGTGTGCTCAGTTAATCTACACTCAACAGAAATACAGACTTTATGAAAGCAGGCCAACTTCCCTGTGACAGGACGGGGACTCTCTTCATCCCCATAAAATTTGATTGCTGCTGAGGTCAGAAATGAAACTGAAATGGAGATGAAGTGGCTTATCATTCAACTCACAGAAAAAGAAGTCAAAGCTTTCAAACAGGAAAACCCAGGTGAATGATTCCAAACAACTTAAAAAGGAGCCCAGAGACTAGAAGCAATTTTTCTTTATACTTTAAAATAAAGAACTTAGGGAATTGCTTGCTTTAAAAGTGAATGTTTATGTAATAACTGAAATGAACACAAAGTACTCAGGCCTAGAACACAATGGCCAGCTCACTTTCTGAACACAAATACAGGCTTGCCTTGGAGATACTACTGGTTCATGGCCGGCCACCACAATAAAACAAATATCGTACTAAGACAAGTCACACAATTGTCTAGCTTCCCACTATACTGCAGAATGTTAAGTGTGTGACAGCATTATGAAAAAGTTTGAAATCATGTGATTTCAACTGTTTCCTGCTAAACAAAAGACACATACAGGTTCTAGATACTCCAATATCTCTGTGCAATGTTAAAAAAAAAAAAAAAAAAAAAAAATCTGGCATATTCAGACTATATAAACCATCACTTACTGACAAGTTTAGAAACAATTCAGAAAGAGGATTGCATAGCCCTCAGGGAAGGCAAAGACAAAACACTGGGAAAGAGCTGTATTAATAATCCCATTATAAATGGCACTACCTGTTTCTACACGGAGAGTGAGATGACTCCATACGATAAGCACTGGACTGCAAACCAGAATTTCAGCAGTTGGAACCCACCAGCCACTCCACAGGAGAAAGAGAAGCCTTTCCGTTCTTGCCACAATTTAAACCCTATACACACAGTCTCTGTGAGTCGGAACTGACTTCACAGCACTTACCAACCACCACCACTTGATTCCACAAAGAAGACAAATTTAATTCATCAGAGCAACTAACTGATTTTCATGCTTAGTCTTCCCTTCAAAAATCGTAAGTCTTTTTGAGACATCAAAAGAGATTCAACTTAAGGCACTTTAACTTTTCTCAATAGTAAAATGAGGGGAAGGCCATCCAGCTCCCCCATGCAATGGGAGGAGGACCTGAGATGATGGATGTCAAGGACAGTGCATAGGAGTCATTCTCAATACATGAAGCACAAGAGAACTCTAGGTTTGTGACATTGCTCAGCCTCTAATACGTTCATAACACGATGTTGTTAGTTGCCCTAAGTCCCTGTATTCCCTGTATAAGCCTGTACAGCCCAACAAAACCAAGACTGTCCAGTCTGCATCGGCCTCACGATCACTGGTTAAGTCCACTACTGTGGCCACATCAACCTAAGGAGCTCATTTTCCAGCACTGTATCAGGTATTATTCTGTTGTGATCCATGGGGTTATTTTCACTGAAGGTCGATCAGCAGGTCTTTTCTCTCTTGGTCTGGAAGCTCTGCTGAAGCCTGACTACTATGGATGACCTTGTTGGTATCTGAATTACTGATGGCAGAGCTTCTAGCAAAAAGCAGGCCATCACAGTACAGCAAACTGACAAACTGGTGGTAGCAGTGGTCAGAACAAGGCAGAATCCATTATAGACTTGTCATGAGAATCTGTTATAAACCTTAAACCAAAACTAACCCCCTACAGTCTTCTTCAGACCAAACAATAATTTAGCTCAACTAGTAAAAGAAAGGTCTACTTAAAACACTGTGTTCTTTTAAGGTCTATCTACATGGGATCAAACTGGAAACAGCAACTTGAAAGATTAGACAGGAAACTGAGTAGGCAGTGACTTAACATTAATGATAGAAAAACGCTGATAAGGAGATTGAAGTAGGTAATCAATGTCACTGAACTGCACAAGTAAAAATTGTCAAACTGGTGTATGTTTTGCTGAATATATTCTTAATAAAAATTTTAAATTAAAAAAAAAAAAATCTCATCCTGAAGCAGTATTTTTTTAAAGGACACCCAGGTAAGGATCACAACATTAACAACTGTTAACCATATAATGGCTACAAAAAACCGAGTTCTACCCACCTCCTCTAAGGAGCTCTGGTAGCACAGTGGTTCGAAACTACAAGCCGTTTCACAGGAGAAAGATGAGGCTTTCTGCTCCCGTAAAGATTTACATCCTCGGAAACACTGTTATAGGATCACTATGAGTGGGAACCAACTCCATGGCAAATAACAACCGCAACTCACTTCTTCAGAATAAAAATGAACTCTTCCATTAGCTTTGGATTCACTGACTCATGCCTCAACTCTATTTCCTTGATAAAAGAATATTTACCCTGTACTTGTCTCAAAGGGAAATGTGTGAGACAGGGTTGTATTCTTTCACCATACTTATTCAATCTGTATGCTGAGCAAATAATACAAGAAGCTGGGTTCTATGAAGAAAAACGTGGCATCAGGATTGGAGGAAGACTCATTAACAACCTGCGATATGCAGATAATACAACCTTGATCGCTGAAAGTGAAGAGGACTTACAATACTTACTGATGAAAATCAAAGACCATAACCTTCAGTATGGATTGCATCTCAATGTCAAGAAAACAAAAATCCTCACCACTGGACCAATAAACAACATTCTTATCAATGGAGAAAAGATTGAAGTTGTCAAGGACTTCATTCTTCTTGGATCAACTATCAATGTTCACGGAAGCAGCAGTCAAGAGATCAGACGACGTATTGCATTGGGCAAATCTGCTGCAAGGAACTTTTTAAAGTATTGAGGAACAGAGATGTCAGCTTGAGGACTAAGGTGCCATGGTGTTTTCAATAGCCTCATATGGATGCGAAAGCTGGACAGTGAATAAGGAAGATCGTAGAAGAATTGATGCCTTTGAGTTGTGGTGTTGGAGGAGAATACTGAAAGTGCCATGGACTGCCAAAAGAACCAATAGATCTATTTTGGAAGAAGTGCAGCCAGAGTGCTCCTTGGAGGCCAGGATGGCTAAGCTTCGTCTCTCATACTTTGGACATATTGTCCGGAGGAAACAGTCGCTGGAGAAGGATGTCATACTGGGTAAGGTGGAGGGTCAGAGAAAAAGAGGAACACCCCTAACGAGATGGATTGGCCAGGTGGCATCATTGATGGACTTAAGTGTGGCAGCGGTAGTGAGGTTGGCCCAGGATCGGACATTGTTTCGTTCTGCTGTACATGGGGTCGCTATGAGTAGGTTCCGACTCGATGGCACCTGACAACAACAACAACCTGTCTCAAATGCAAATTATTAATGAATTTATTTAAACTTGAAAAAATTTATAGTATTTTCTAAAAAAAATCAAGATCCAAATGTACTTACCTATTCTGAATTCCAGTTTGATCATTTTTCAGTCCATAGAAAATGGCACCTACAACTAGTCCTAGGAAGGCGGTGATAATTATCTTTTCAAAAAAAAAAGGGGGAAATTTTAAAATTAGAGGTAAAAAGTTATATGTACTATTTGCTATTATATAGGATTACAGACTCGTATCTCTCCAGTGATTTGGTCAAATGTCCTGGAACAATACAATATACCGTAAGTTTAATTAATAATGTTATTGTTAAGTACTGTGGAGTCGAGTCCAACTCAGCTATCCTGTATACGGTTTCTGAGGAGCGGCTGGTAAGTTTGAACCATCAATCTTATGGTTCAAACCAACCTTGCAGTCCAATGACACCAAACCAGGACTCTATTAACAAAAAAGCCAGTAATTTTTAGGTTGGGGGGCTGAAGGGAGAACACAGCAAAATAGACTCCTACAAAGATTTCAGCCGGTCCTCACAGACTATTGGGCCTGGGAATGCTATGACAAGTAGCTGAGCAATGTTGTTAGCACCTAGAGAAACACTTCTGTAGATAAAGTCCAAAGTGGCAAGAATTTTGCCTGTACTCTCTGAACCTTTGTACCTATTTCAAGGAAAAACAGGATATCTTTACTTTTAACATTAAAAATAAATTTAAAATTTTAAAACATTCATAAATAATTCCTAACAATGGCAAATTGCAAGACAAGGAAGTCGGGGTAAGCCGCAGCCCGTCTGTGGAATCTCTGGGGAGTCACTACTGGCACTGAAAAAGTGCACTGTCACTGTTAGCAAAGCTTGTAGCCAGCTCTCTCCAACTCTCTGACCTATGTGCTCTGATTTCACATCTCCTCCATCACTTCTTCTCCAGAAACTTCTAGCCAACGGTGGAGACCCACACCACTGGTTCTCTCCTCTCCTTCAGCTGCCCAATCTGTCTCAATGGCTCCTAAGAAGACCAGTCTTTTATTTTTAAGACTGTTCAAAACCAGTCTCTTAGAGACATGTATAATCAAAAACTTAAATGCTATATTATGACATAATTTACTTGAAGAAATTCTAGTTATTATTCATAGAATATAAAAAATACAATGTTGGACAACCTGAAGAATATAATCAACGTCATTGAATTATACCTGTAGAAATTGTTGAGGTGGTGTAAGTTTTCTCAGGTATATTTTCACCACAATAAAAAGTTTGTGGTTTTGGCTTGTTTCCATTTAAAAATATATATGTAATAAATGGTAATCTAAAGAGAACAAAATATCCTACCTTATCTTGGAACTTTTAATGCTAAAAAAATCTCAACATTACAAAAGTCCAGCAGTAGCAAAATTCAAAATAACTTGGTAAGGACACTTACACCATGAAATAAACCTAAGTGGAAAAACAGGATAATGAGCTATGAAGACGACATCTTGAAAGATGTAGTTAAATCTGACTTAACTATTTCACATATGAAACGTGCTTAAATGACCTTGCTAAATAAGGTTCAAGACATAAATCTGAGTAAAAATTTCATTAATCTTGGTAAATTATCAATACCATCAGAATACAGCATGCTTCAGGGCAAGCATTAAAAAATAAAAGATGACAGCTCTCTTATCAAACATGTGTGTATGTACAGGAATACAAAAGTCTAACTTTGATACAGTTGTTGTTGTTGTAAGTGCCACCAAGTTGGTTCCAACTCATAGTGACCCTGGTATAGGATTTCTAAGGAACAGCTGGCAAGTTTGAACTGCCGACCTTGCGGTTCAAAGGACCTTGAGGTCCGGTGCTTATCCTCCAGTTCTACAACTTAAAAAAATATCCAGTAAGGAAAACCAAGCCCACTCCTGAGTCGATTCCAACTCACTGCAACCCTGTAGGAACAGAAGAGAACTAAACACCAGAGGGTTTCTGGTATGGTGCTGTAGAATAAGCATAAACCATCAGGTTGCTTTGAGCTGCAAGGTTGGCAGTTCAAGCCCACCAGCTGCTCCTCAGAAACCTTTACAGGGTCACTATAGTTGGAACCACCTCAATAGCACTTAACAACAACAACAACATAGGATTTCTAAAGGCTTAGAAGTTTTTATAGCAACAGATTGCCACATTTTTGTCCTGTGGAAAGGTTAGCTTGAACTGTCAACCATTTGGTGAGCAACTTAGTGCTTAATTATTGTGCCAGTTGCTGCTGTTAAGTGCCGTCAAATTGGTCCCGACCCACAGCGACCCTGTATAGGGTTTCCGAAGAGTGACTGGTGAGCTTGAACTGCTGACCTTGCAGTTCAAACAGCTTTGCAGTCTGGCACATTAACCCACAGCGCCACACATATCCTTAAAAAATCTAGACCTTTTAAACTGGATATTCCACAGTGCTTTGCTTTCTTTCCCATTCAAAACTTGTTAACGCATAACAATGGTGGTGGTGGTGGTGGTGGTGGTGGTGAGCCGTGGAGTTAGTTCCGACTCATAGCAACCCTGCATAGGGTTTCTGAGGCTGTGAATCTTTACAAGAGCAGAAAGCCTCATCTTTCTCCCATGGAACGGCTGGAAGTTTCCAACTGCTGACCTTGAGGCTAGCAGCCTGACTCGTATCCACTACACTACCAGAGCTCCTTTCTTATGAATAATAGATGGTCCACATTATCTTTTGTTGTTGTTGTTGATGTTATGTGCCATGGAATGTTATCTTTAGAGTGTTTCAAAGTTTTAAAGATATATTCAAAGTCAGCTTTCAAACATATTGAAAACACAGTTAATCCCACAGATAAGTAATTTCACAACATGCATCTGTATTAACCTTTCTTGCATAAAGAGAAAGGAAAAAAAAAAGGCACACTACACGTTGTACCATGGAGCACACAGAGACCTTATTCATGAGTTCTATGTATCTAGCCTGCTTTGAATAAAAGAATAAAAAAATTCCCTAAGAATGGTATTTTGTCTGTTGAAATGTACTTAACCAGTATTTCTCAAGGTATATGCTGCAAGGTATTTATGACTGCCAATTAAAAAAAAAACAACATATTTGTAGTCAGTTAATATGCTAGAAAATGAACCTCTAAGAGATAAGGATTGATTAATCAAGTGCAGTTGAATTGGTTCCGACTCATAGCAACCATGTATAGTTTCCAAGGAGTGGATCTCCAACAGCAAAACAAACCACTGATCTTGCAGTTCAAATGGACTTTGCAGTTTAGTTCGTTAGACCACAGTGCCTAGAGCTTCCAAATTTATTTGATTTGGAAACTCTTCCCACATAGCAAATCAACATTAAACATCTTTGTACAGTCATTCCAAGATCTTTCAAATATAACCATTGGTGAAACTCATCATGAGAGGTCAAGTCAGAATCATATAAATAAATATATAAATAACTACTTCAAAGCAAAGTAGTCTTAAGACTATAACATACAATATTTATCAAAAGAAAGACATAAAAAAATTAACAGCTCCACATTAAAAAACACAGAAAAGTAAACAACATAGAATGCTAAAAACTCTCAATCAGGGGTCAACAAGCAATGCCCACAGGCCATATATAACCCATGGTGGTGGTGGTGGATATGTGCCATGGAGTCGGTTCCAACTTACAGTGACACTACATTAGATGTCTGAGGCTATAAATTTTTACGGGAGCAAAAAGCCTCATCTTTCTCCAGAGGGACCACTGATATTTTTTAGCAGCTGACCGTGAGATTAGCAGTCCAATTCATAACCACTATGCTACCAGAGCTCCTTTATATATGACTAATTGTTGTTGTTGTTAAGTGCCATCGAGTCAGTTCTGACCCATAGCGACCCTGTACAGGGTTTCTGAGGGTGTAAATCTTTACATGGGAGTAGAAAGCCTCATCTTTCTCCTGCGGAGCGGCTGGTAGTTTCGAACCGCTGACCTTAAAGTTCGCAGCCCGATTCGTAACCACTACGCTACCAGTCTATGACCAATAGCCTATATTGTTGCTCAGCTCATGGGCTAAGAATGATTTCTACATTTTTAATGGTTGGAGAAAAAATCAAGAACCACATCAAATTTATATGAAATTCTCACTTCAGTGCTCATGAACAAAGTTTTATTGGAACATAGCCATGATCATTCATTTATGTATTATCTATGGCTGATTTTGTGCTACAAGTTAAGTACTTGGCTGATAACCAAAAGGTCAGCAGTTCAAATCTACCAGCAGTTCTGTGGGAGAAAGAACAGTCTACTTCTACAAAGACTTACAGTTTTTGAAACTCCATGGGGCCATTCTACTCTGACTTAAGAGTTGCTATGCGTCGGAATTGACTAGTAGCTGAAACAGAGATCATATGGCTTATAAAGTCTAAAATATTTACTATCTGGTTCTTCACAGAATAAGTTTGCCTACTCCTGACCAAAGTTAATATCCCAATATTTACAAATAGGAACATGAGTTTCCACTAAAAACAGACACTCACAGGAAATTCAACAGTCAATATTTATGCTAGTATGGCAGTGTTTTGTTCTGCTGTGCATAAGGTCACTATGGGTCAGTACCGACTCGATGGCACCTAACAACAACAACAACACAGCACTATAGGATCAGAACTAGTCTCCTAACTGCAAAGTATGGGGTTCAAACCCACCAACTGCTTCTCGGAAACCCTATATAGTGTCGCTATGAGTAGAACTAACTTAACGGCACTTATAGAGCACTGTAGTATAAGCAATGGACTGCTAAGAGCAAAGTTAAGGCTTCAAACCCACCAGCTGCTCCTTGGAAACCCTATACAGGGATGCTATGAGTCAGAATTGATGCGTTGGTACTTAACAACAAATCCTTATTCTACGGAGCACTGGTATTGCTGTAGGTAGAATAAGTACTGAATCGCTAACCGAAAAGCTGTCAGTTCACCGACTGCTACCACAAGAACAAGCAGGTTGCTTGCCCAGGAGACATCAAGGCAAGTGGACGGGTCCTCTCAGCACAAATCCTCTCCCAAGACTAAGACGCAACGGAAATACACGCTCTGATTGGCCACCACGCATGTCACCCATAAAGAGAAGTGGCCTAAGAACACCAATGAAGTGGCGAGCTAAGCCCTGCATCATTCAGCAGACGACTGTGAACCCGGGTGGAGATTCGGCTGCCCAGCAGTGAGGCAGGACCGGGGGAACTCATGGGCTCAGAGTCAGTGACACAGCTACAGAGGACTAGAGTGGAGAGTGAAGAGACCAGCTGAAAAGAAGAGGACAGACAAACGCAACAACACCCACACTTGCAGATGATACCCACTTGACCTGGCTTCAGTGACTGAATGGACAGAACTCAACCCGAGGAAGAAGGAAGAGGGGGAAAAAAAGTGTCATCTGATACAACTGGATGAACTGGACCTACACATATACCTGCAGTGGCTCAAAAGAGGAAACAATTACCGGCTACAAGTTATTCCCATCCTCTCCATACAAAGAGTGGGAAGGGTTGGGTAACTTGAACATTGGCCACACAAAACGGGGTGAGGGGGAGGGATACAAAGGTAAGAAGTGACTGGCTTACAAGCTTTCAAGAGGGAACCTAGATCCACAGGGCGGGGAGGATAGTGGAGTCTCCAGTGAATAGTACACAACCTATCTAGGAAGGGCTGATGAAAAGAAACGCAGACGAGTCTCATGTGATGCAATGGTGAAAATTGTTACCAGGACTGATTGTGAGGACTGAAGCGTAAAGGCGGATATTTTATAGCAAAGAGGGGAGTGACTAACCTTTCAGCCTAGGAGCGCAGGGCCCTGGGACCATCAATGGAGAAGAGCAGAGAGCAGGACCCCACCCAGAGAAGCACTGAGGCCTGAGATGGAGACAGAGAGAATCACGTGAAGAGGTGGAGTGCCTGAGGAGTTGAGACCCAGAGAGGGAAAAGGGCTGTGTGCTGAGGACAGTGGGGCAGGGGGAGCATACAAGGTATATACCCTTTTGCTGGGGGTTGATGCATGGACGGGATGGTAACTAAGGCAATGAAACGATGTACGATAGAATGAATGTAAAACTAATGTTTCCCCATGTAAAATATCACTCAATACACAATAAAACATTTATTTAAAAAAAGAAAGAAAGAAAGGCTGTCAGTTCAAACCCACCAGCCACTCCACTGGAGAAAAAGGAGACTTCCTGCTTATGCAAAAATTTACAACCTCAGAAACTCTATACAAGGTCACTATGTGTCAGAATCTACTTGACAGTAGTGGGTGTGGTTTTATCTTCATTGTAAAGACCCTTGATGGTGGTGTGGGTTGGGCACTGGACTACTAACTGCAATGCTGAAGGCTTAAACCCACTAGTAGTTCTATGGGAGTAAGAGGTAGCTGTCTGCTCCTGTAAAGATTTACTACCTCGGAAACCTTAGAATGTAGTCACTAGAGGCAGAATCAACTCAATGGCAGTTGTATGCTAATCCTATGGGACTGTCACTGCTCTGAGGACTGATGGAATGAACTGAGTTCACTGATAAGGCAGAAAGCTGAACCGTGCAACCTGGAAAGACAATCAGTCTAGGGTTTGTGCCAAAAGATACAGAATCATGGTATACTGAAAATACCACTTGAGTTCTTACCATACCCTTCCATAGCACTGCCATATATGTGACTTGGGCAAAACATTTATAGACCACATTCAGAGGAAAGAATTTACAAGCTAAGAAATAAATTAAAAACAAACTAAACTAACACATTGGTTGTTGTTGTTGTTGTTGTGAAGTGCCGTCAAGTCGGTTCCGACTCACAGCAACCTTGTATAGGGTTTCCAAGGAGCAGCTGGTGAGCTTGAACCACCAACCTTGCAGTTCAAATGGCTTTGCAGTCTGGCACATTAACCCACAGTGCCACACCAGGACTCAAGTGCTGTGAAGTCAGTAACCTTGTATAGGGTTTCCAAGTCTGTAAGTCCTCACAGCAGCAGAAAGCCTCATCTTTCCCCTACAGTACAACTGGTGGGCCCAAATCTTGTGGTTTCAGTCCAGAGCTAATCCTACAGACCCACTGTGCTCCCAAATAAATGCATTGGTGGTGGTGTTTAATCAGTTCCAACCCATAGCAACCCTGTCTAGGGTTTCTGAGGAGTGGCTGGTGAGCTAGAACCGCTGACCCTGCAGTTCAAATCAACTTTGCAGTCCAGCGCATTAACCCACACCACCACATCAGGACTTCTACTAATACATAAATCACACTAAATAGACTCAATTGCATCATCTCATAGTTGAACAATATATAACTATATTTGATCTTACTAAGACAACTATAGTTGGCCTTACGTACCAGACTTAATTTCAAATGACATCAAATCTACTCTAAAAAGGTACAAATGTATCGTTAACTGATAGAACACAAAGGTGTCTATGTTCTGACAGAAATGCCAAATAACAAGTAGCTAAAGTGTTTGGAATACTTAGCATTATGCCTTAAGTCTTGTTGTTCTTGTTATAGTCCACTGTTGTGTAAGTCGATTCTGAGCTATTGCTGTTAAGTGTCACTGAGTCATTTCTGACTCATAGTGTTTCCGAGGAGTGGCTGGCGAGTTTGAACTACCAACCTTGTGGTCCAGTGCTTATCCTACAGTGTCAACATGACAGAGTGAAACTGTCTCGTGGGGTTTCCAGGTTGTTATCTTTATAGGAGCACACCAGGTCTTTTCTCTAGCAGAGCAGAGGGTGGGTTCCCATTGTCAACCTTTCAGCTAGCAGCCATTGTGCTACAAGGGCTTCTTGCTACGGACCTAAGCTCTCAGTATTAGTATTTGGTGGTGGTGGTGGTGGTAAGTGCTGGCAAGTTAGTTCCTACTCATATAAATGACTCTGTATAGGGTTACCAAGGAGTGACTGGTGGGTTTGTTCGCAGTGGGTTTGGTGGTGGTTAGCAGTCTAGTACCTATCCTACAGTGCCACCAGGACTCCAATGAATATTGAGAAGGTAACAAAACCTAATCTAAAAAAACATTATTGTATACAAGTTAAGAAGTCAGTAACATTTCACCAGTTAACAGCATGCCATCTTTTAGTACTTACAAATTATACTTAAAAAGAAACTTAAAAGTTGATGATAAAAATAACCCCAACCCACCAGATAAATAGATTTCCTAAGAAAGATGGACCAATGATGAGTAGTATGTCTAAGATCTTAAAACTTTGCAAACAGCTATTTAAGTCATCTGTAGCAAAAGAGAAAGTAAGAAATCAAAGACCCTGAGAAGAAACTTGTTAGGTGCCTTCGAGTCAGCACTGACTCATAGCGAGCGACCTTATGCACAACAGAATCAAATACTGCCTGGGCCTGCACCAGTCTCACAATCGCTGCTACAGGATTAATGGTCTTAAGAACCATGGCCTCGTCTACCCTAAGATCAAAAAATCTGAGACAGTGTCTGGCTACCACTGCCGACCATTATGATCAGGGCCACAATAGGTGGATCTGATATAATGGGAGAAAATGTGCAATAGAAACTCAAATTATTGAAAAAACAGAAGAGTTAATAAACCATTGCTTATGAAGGACTACTCCCCTGACATACACTGTAAACCTAGAACTGAAACTAGTTCCTAAAGTTACCACTTAGCTAAATAACAAATTGGCTCACAAAATAATTATTGCCCATAACAAAGTGCCTTTTGAAAATCATCTATATAAGATCAAAGGGTCAACAATTACTTTAAAACAAAGATGAAACTATAAGTGGGCAGGAAAACTGAATACATGGAAACAGAACAATCAAGGAGAAAAGAATGGGAATGCTCACAAATGGTGAAGAATGTAATCACATGTCACTGAACAGTTTATGCAGACACTGTTGAGTGGAAATCTAAACTACTGTGTATACTTTCACAGAAAGCAACACACATAAAATTTTTTTTTGAAGGTGGCCCAGTGAGTTGGGATTACTAGTGTTTTGTGTGACAATAGGGTTAAAAAATAATAGAAAAACAATATAAGAGCAACAAGTAGCAACAAAGTCAACCAAAAGATGCAAAGACCATCATAGACCTTATGCACAGCAGAACGAAACACTGCCTGATCCTGGACCAACCTCACTACTGTTGCCACGCTTGAGTCCTTCGATGCTACCACTTGGCCAATCCATCTGGTTGAGGGTCCATTTCAGCTCACTAATGCCTAAGATATCAATGTTTATGCGTTCAATTTCATTTTTGACAACTTCCATTTTTCCCAGATTCATACTTCGTGTATTCCATGTTCCTATTTTTAATGGATATTTACAGCTGCTTCTCTTCATTTTGAGTTGTGCCCCATCAGCAAATAAAGGCCCCGCGGGCTTTTCTCCCATGGGCTTTACTCCATTCATGTCATCACTGTCAATTCTACTTTGAGGAAGCAGCTCTTCCCCAGTCGCATTTTGAGTGCCTTCCAAACTGAGGTGCTCATTTGCCGGCACTATATCTGACAGTGTTAAGGATGTTCAATTGTAAGGAACAACATTTGTACCTGGGTTCTTCTTCAGGCACAGATGAGCCTCTCACACTAAGTTAAAGTCTACCTTCAGGTGCATTCAAGAACACTTAAGTAAAGGCTTCTTTGACCATCAGATTTAAAAGGTTCTTCCTATTTCCCTTTCGCCCTATCCCCTTCCCTTCCCTCTTCCTTTTCCACCCAGTGCTTGCTAACATTTTCTCTACAGCTATGTGTTTCTTTAATAATTTATCATATGAAGCTCCTCATATGAAAATAAGGTAAGTCCATGAGAGCAGGATTTTTTATTTGTGCCTGTTTTGTTCACTGATGTTTGCAAGACCCCACAATGCAGTATATGATCAATAAAGTTCTGATGAATGAATCAATGGAAGTAGGGTGGTGGCGGTGTGCCGTTGTGTCAGT
The DNA here is from genome assembly GCF_000296735.1 of Chrysochloris asiatica. Taxonomy (NCBI): domain Eukaryota; kingdom Metazoa; phylum Chordata; class Mammalia; order Afrosoricida; family Chrysochloridae; genus Chrysochloris; species Chrysochloris asiatica. The sequence continues at coordinate 8,504,883 of NW_006408627.1, forward strand.
TCTGACTCATAGTGATCCTGGGTATGATTTCAGAGACTGTAATCTTTACAGGAGCAGAAAGCCTCATCTTTCTCCCACAGAGTGACCTGTAGATTTGAATTATTGGCCTGGCAGTTAGCAGTCCAGCTTTGTAATTCACTGTACTACCAGTGCTCCTTGATGAAAGATTTTGTTGTTGTTGTTGTTAAGTGCCGTCAAGTCAGTTCTGACCCATAGTGACCCTGTAGAGGGTTTCTAAGGAGTGACTGGTGAGCTTGGTCTGCAGTTCAAACCAACCTTGCAGTCCAGTGCATTAACCAACAGCACCACACCATGACTCCCTTAATAAAGGTATACAGTTATTAAAAAGAAGTCCATTGCCATTGGGTCAATTCCAACTCATAGTGACCCTAAAGGACAGAGCAGAACTGTCCTATAGGGTTTCCAAGTTGTACTTTTTACTGAAGCAGATTACTACAGCATTCTCCCATGGCATGGCTCGTGGAGTCAAACCGCTGACCTGTTAGCAGCTGAGCACTGAAACACTATGTCAAGGTTCCTTGAACAGCTACTAGAAAATCTCAAATGTGGTTCAACATTGCCCTTGCTTCATAATTTTTGGGGGGTAAAAATTGTTTCTACAAAGTTTATCCATTACAATTTGTCCAAATCATTAAGCAGTCCAAGAAAAAAGGAAAAACTTGCCATAAAGTAGAAACTTCATTGTTTTCCTTATTCTATCTGTCTAGATGGAATGGGGATAACTCTCGAGCCCAAAGACACTGACCTAACCATTGGGGTCTAGCGTCAATAATGAAGCAACCAGCTGATCTGAAGAGGGGGGAAGGCATGTGAGAACTTCCAGACTCGAAGACAGTATCCACTGGACCTAGTGTGGATGGCTTGCAGACCAGAATTCAACCAGATGATGATAAAGAATTATGATACAGGGAGCAAGCGTAAATTGCTACAGCCTGAATAACTGGACACTTGCTTATGGATGAGGTTGCCCAAAATTCCAATCGAATAGGGAAGGATTTTTCATATCAAGGATCAAGCATGTCTCCTCAGTACACTGAGTTGATAGGGATGGGCAACTTAAGACTTCGGCTACCAAAATTGGGGGACTATAAAGGCACAAAGTGGCTGGCTTTCAAGCTTTCATGTGGGTGCTTAGTGTCAGAACAAGGAGAGTAAAACAGAAACCTTGATGAGTAGTTTTTCTCTTTTCTAGATGGGCCTGGTGATGAGGGGGATAGGGTTTTATATTCAATTGTGAGTAACTGTTTTCAGGTCTAATGGTGATCATCTCAACTGTAAATGTAGATGAGGTACAACTAAAAGGGGGGAGCAGTTAATCTGTCATTTCTAGGGCCATCAAGAGGAAGAACATGAGAGGATCTAGGGATCCTAAACAAAAAAGTGGCGACGGCAGAGGTGATGGCATAGAGAGACAGAGCAACAGAGGACTATAGACCCATGGATTGAGAAAGGTAGGTGCCCACGGGCAGGAGGCTGGCTTGCAAAATATGCCCTTTGGACACTTAAACAAATATATATTTCAACATGGTATGTGTACATCCAAAAAAAATGGTAATAAAAGAGGTAAATACTGTTGCCTATGGGTATGGGTGCATGGAGGAAACTAATCATTACAGTTATTTGCTGAATGCAAAACTGGTGATCTCTGTCCTGTAAGCCTTCACTCAATACATATTTATAAAATTAAATAAATAAAAATAAACAAATGGAATGGGGATACCAAAAGGAAAAAGGAAGGATGGAAGGAAAATACGCATGCTCCTGAAGCAGATTATATCAGAACTTCATTTCACAACACAATTTTAAATATCTGTCTGGTTACCTGAGCTATAGAGGCTTGGGGATTACCCAGCAAGTTTTTGAATGAACGTCTGGCAATCCATCTGAGCTGATGACAAAAAGAGGTGGCATAGGTGGCCTCCTTCAAGGCTAAGTTCTTCTTCTTTTTCTGGACCCCTGAGACTCCATCCAACTCCGTTTTCATTTCTCTGAAGAAGGTGGAACTGGCATAAAACTCAGTTAATTTGTCTATCATGGTCTTATCTTTTCGGGAAAGTTCTTCAGCAACCCTGGCTTTGGGATGAAAGGAGATACAGAAGGGAAAGAAACGTTATTAACCAGATAACTGATTGAGTACATTTTTTCTGTTACCCCTTTCTTAGATTCTTCCCTTTAGAAGACTGTAACTATACATTACAAAAATAAATGAATAAATCACCTTAAAACTAATACTATCATATAAATGTTAACTCATCAATTAAATTTAAAAAAAAAACAACAGACAGCATTCATGGACAATCAGACCCATGTACTGATATAAATTCACAAAGCTACGCTTTAATGATCAACCACACTGGCCAACCTCAACCAATTCAATAAAGCAAAACCCTGTGAAGCTTAGAGACTCACATACCTTTGCTGTCTTCTTCCTCTCTGTTTAATACCACAGCAGAGGAGTCTCCATTAATGACGTCCAGGAAGAAGTCGGCAGGATTATTGTAAGGCTCACAGTTGTAACCTAAGAAAGAAGGCCACCCAAGTACTCAAACTTGGTATCATCTTGGAAAACAAAGACTTTCTTCCAGGAGTTGAGGAGGACTAGCTAAAGGACATGGAATCTAGTAACTTCTCCTTTATTTTCTCATTCATACATTATTCCAACAACTGTTTTGTCTCTCAACAAAAATCATACTCCAAGCCAACCGTGGACTCTCAGAAAGTCTTTTATTAGTGCTTGGTTCTTACCCTTTGTAATTCATGAGATCTGAGACAGGCATCAATATGCTCTGGTGCTTATCAGCACTTCCTCTAAATTCTAAATATAGATTAAAAAAAAAAAAAAAGTTGGAAAAAAAATAACTGTAGGTAGAACTAATTGCTCCTCAAAGTACAAAAGGCAAGCAAGGGCCAGCCTAAGATACTGCAGGGCTCTGCATGAGCAAGGCCTGTGCTGTGTTCTGCGCCCTGAGTCCAGCTAGGGACAGTGTGAATGGCAGCCCTCACATTAGCAATGATTACCATTGGTTCACGGCAGCCTGGTGGCACAATGGCTAAGCATATGGCGCCAACTGAAAGGGTCGTGGTTCAAACCCTCCCAGTGACTCCACAGGAGAAAAACAAAACAAACATGGGGTAGGTCTAAGTTCCACTTGAGGGCACATAACAACAGCAACAATTGCTTCCCCACCTGCTAAACTCCAAGTATCATTTGTTATGCTGCTCTTATAATTCCAAAATAGAAAACAAATGACCATAACAGCCTAACAGGGCCACTGGAATCTTTGCTTCAATTTCTAGTGAATTCAACCTACACTCTAATCTTAAACATTCATGTCTCCTAGGCTCCCTAAATCCATGTATATTTTATTATTTTAAAGGACAGACAGTAAGCAAAAACAAATTAAGAAAGTCGGTTAGTGAATTTTTTCAAACTCTACTTAGGATCAGGGGGTGTTAGCTATAATCATTGCCAAATATTTCTAAAATGAGGCAGATTTAATAGTGACCCATAAAACATATACACACACACACACTTACATTGGAAACAGAAAGAACCAGGAGGTTCAGAATTTTCAGAAAAAGTTGGCCATCAAAGCTAGATTTAGAATATAGGTCACTTAACACCAAATCAAGACTTAAACCTGCACTCTTTTACTAGCAAAGTCAGTAATAGGATGAACCCTCATCAAGGCAGACAAGAGAGAAAATTTATAAACCCTAATGTGTTATAAGGATAAGAAAACAATAATTTAGGAGTATTATCGGTGTCGTAGGATAAGCACTGTACTGCTGACTGCAAGGTTGTCAGTTCAAACCCACCAGTAGCTCTTGGAAACACTATACTGGCTCACTCTGAGTCAGAACCAGCTTGACAGTATTTAACAACAGTAGTGTTCAAGTGACAAATTAGCTGACTATGAGGCCAACACACTAATTCTTAAAGTTTTAGGAAAAGGTCACTCTAACTAGGAAGCAAAACAGCTAAGTTGTTAAGTGCTGTTGAGTTATTTCCAACTCACAGTGACCCTGTACAGGGTTTCTGAGGAGTGGCTAGGGAATTTGAACCGCCGACTCTAAGGTTCAAGCCAACCTTGTGGTCCAGTGCTTATCCTACATCACCACACCAGGACTCCAAAACAGACAGAGGTCCATGAAAAATACTTACATACATATGCATGTATACTCAAATAAGACAGGAAAGAGACGTAAACAAGAAGCAAGTGCTGCAAAACGAAGGAACATTCTAGCATCAAACTGCAAAAATGTTTTGGGGTGGTGGAAATCATGGTACTTGTACTCTTGTTGACCCCCTCTCAGTTCATGCTCATGATTTTATTCATGAAGGAAGGAGCTTACTGCTGGAAAAAGTCAACCATACCAGCTGATGCAAAGTAGCCCAAGGCCTCCTGAGCAGGTCCATGAAATATTAGTCTTCCTGCAGCCAATAATGTGAGGCTATCAAACAACTTGAAGATGGAATATCGAGGCTGATGAATGGAGAAGATGACTGTCCGTCCCTGTTTAGACATCCTAAGTGAAATATAAGAAAATGAGTCATTAAACATCTGAAACTGGAACTTCTTGGCTAAATACTTTAGACCTGCCTTTATTATAATTTGTTGCTGGTTCATCTTGATTTTGTCTTAACAACTTCTCATCTCATAGTACCTAGCTCTTAGTTAACCCATAGTCATCGAGTTGATTCTCACACATAACAATCCTACAGAACAGAGTACCAATGCCCTGTATGATTTCTATGACTGTAAATCGTCACAGAAGCAGACTGGTGGGTTCAAACCACTGTTTGATTAGCAGTCGAGCTACTGTACAACCAGGGGTCCTACCTAATATTAATGTTGTTGTGAAGTGCCATTGAGTCGATTCTGACCCATAGCGACCCTGTATAGGGTTTCCAAGGAGCAGCTGGTGAGCTTGAACCACCGACCTTGCAGTTCAAACGACTATGCAGTCTGACGCATTAGTCCACAGTGCCATATCAGGACTCTGATATTAATACTTAACTAAAAAACCTAAACCAAACACACTGCCATCGAGCCAATACTGACTCATAGAAAACTTATATAAGGTTTCTGAAGATGTAAATCTTTACTGGAGCAGAAAATCTTATCGTTCTCCTGAAGAGCAGCTCGTGGGTTTGAACTGCCTACCTTGGGGTTAACTGTCCAGTGCTTACTCTATAGTGCCATTCAGACTCCTATACTTATACTTTGTTGTTTTGCTGTTAAGTGCTATTGAGTTGGTTCTGGGTTTTGAAACTCTGACCATGTGGTTATCAGTCCAGTGCTTATTCTACAGAGTCACACCAGGACTTTGTACACTGATACTTGTTGAGGGCCACTGAATTGATTCTGATTCATAGAGACCCTTGTATAGGGCTTCCAGGGAGCAGTTAAGGAGTTTGAACTGCTGACCTTCCATTTCATTTGACTTTGCCATCCAATAATTATCCTACAGCGCCATACCAGGACTCCATACTGATACTTAAGGAACCTAAATTCAGTGGGGTTTTATGTTTTTTAATTCAGTGTTATTATTAAAGACTAGTATTCCATAAAATTTGGTGTATGGACAGTCTAGAATCAATGATTATTAAAAATGCAAATTCTAGGAAATTCCTCTCAGATCTACTAAATTAGAATGTCTGAGTGTAGGTCTAGGGATCTTCATTTTCAAGAAGCACCCCAGCTAATTTACTAGGACTCAAGCTTGAGAACTTATTACTAACAAAATATTAAAATAGTGGAATGTTCCATTCTTACTGATCACCTAAGTCTTCTGGCTTTTGAAGAATTGGTTTAAGAATTGGCTTTCATCCCACTGCCCTTGGAAACTCCCTGGATCAGTTTTACTCTGTCCCATAGGGTCACTAAGAATGGCCATTGACTTGATGGTAGTAATGGTCAACATTACCAAAGACTGAATAGATAACTTCATTTAAATTTCCCAGTATTTTTATGAGGCAATACCAATATTATCACTACCTTTATTTTATTGATGAGGATTAGAAGGTGTTATGCAATTGGTATGGTCTAATTCCATAGGCAAAGTAGTCCTAAACTATCCTATCACAAAATGTATCGCCTATTGTTGTTAAGTGCCCTCAATTCGGTTGTGACTCACCGTGACCCTGTCTAGGATTTCCGAGGAGCAGCTGGTGGGTTTGAACTGCCAACCCTGTGGTTTACAGTCCAGTGCTCATCCTACAGCACACACCAGGAGTCCAAACAAATACTACCTACATGCAAAGAAAAATATTTCAAAGGAATTTCCTTGTCTAGTACAAAGGCGATCCCTTAGATGTTAAAACATAAATTCCATCTACCTGGCTTAGGAGAAAAAGGCCAAAATCATAGTTGTAAAACATTGTGAGAAGAATCACTTTGATTTCAGCATTTTCTGAGTACCTACAATGCTTGAGGAAGGATCCTTGTACCCAAAATAGTCCAAAACATAAATTATGTAGAGTTTTTCAAGTCAATTAATTATTCCCTGAAAAACACTGTTAAGAGTTTTAGATAATATCAAAACCATGGGTATAGTCTCTAACTGAACTTTAACTCCAGGGCTATTATTACTCAGCATATTTATAGGAGTAATTGATGTCTAAAACCACCCTTCTCTTCCGGTCTACCCTTGTCTTCTCCTCCTGACAGAGAGGTTTCCAGTCAGGACCTGAGCATCAGAGGAAACGGAAGTGATAAGGAGAATTCAGTAGGCTTGGCAGATTAAGAAAACAGGGCAGCTGACGGGTCCCAGTGATAGTGCACTCAGGGAGCAACCAGAGCAATTTTGACGTGGGTTACGTGGAGTAAACAACCTCATGGACTGAGCAAGTAAGTAAACATACTGAGATCATGGGAGCTACGTTTCTCCTTGTCTGAAAGCATTTGCAAACATGGAAAGGATGAAGAAGACTTAAAACACTGAGATGTTTGAGTGGAATTGGAAACATTATTAGGAATTCATGTATTTTTTAAATATGAGGGTAAATTTTTTAAAAGTATTACTATTAGGACTCCAAATTGCTACTAGGATAAACACTGGAGTGCAAACCACAAGGTCGCTGGTTAGAGCCCATCAACTGCTTCACAGGAGGATTAGGCTCCTGCAAAGAGTCACAGCCTCAGAAACATGGTACAGGGTCATTATGAGTCAGAACTGACTTGATGGCACTTTAACAACTAAGGCTCCATTCCAAATTTGCATAGGTTTATTCCACACAAAACGTGTTTAAACGTGTCTTTGTGATCAGTGGATGGCTGCAGAAAAGTTCTTTCAGTAATACACCTATCTTAGTTTAGATAGGGTGCCTTCAAAAAAAATTTTTTTTTCAGGTTTTTTGTTTTGTTTTGTTTTGTTTTGTTTTGTGACAAGGAAAAAAACAGGATTTTGAGGTCAGGGCAAGTATCAAATTTTTAACAAAACCCAAATGGACATTTTCTCAAATCACTGAAGTTTGCAACAAGTTTAGGGGAATGCTGCCCTGAACGAACCACCACTTTTAGATGGATCAAATATTTTAAGGAAGGTTGGGAAGACTCAAAGATGACTCAAGGGAGGAAAGACTATCAACCTCAATAAATGATGAAACTGTGGCTGAAATTCAGGAACTAGCAGAAGATTGCAGGATTAACATGGATGCAATGTTGTCAGATGCCATCGAGTCGGAACCGACTCATAGCTACCCCATGCACAGCAGAACGAAACAATGTCCGATCCTGGGCCAACCTCACTACCGCTGCCACACTCAATGCCATCAATGATGCCACCTGGCAGATCCATCTCATTGGGGGTCTTCATTTTCTCTGACCCTCCATCTTATCCAGCATGACAATCCTTCTCCAGCGACTGTTCCCTCCTGACAATATGTCCAAAGTATCTTTTGTTATAGGTTTATTAAAGTTTTCTACTGTGCTCTATGTACATTCAGGTAGGTTGTGTTTTTCTGAATATGCATACATTTCCTCCAGATGTTCAAATCTGTTGGCATACCGTTCTTCAGAGAACTGTTAGTATGTTTCTTATTTCCATTGGTTCTATTGGAATGTCTCCCTTGTGGTTTCTGGAAAAATTCCACTATCTTTTAATCGATTTTTTCATGAACATTTTGAAGCCCTCCTTTTATGTATAAAGATGTTGTTAAGTGCCGCCAAGTCAGTTCCAACTCATAGCAACCCTGAATAGGGTTTCCAAGGAGAGGCTGGTGGGTTTGAACTGCCAACCTTTCAGAAGGTTAGCAGTCAAGGGCTTATGCTACAGCATCACACCAGAAATCCATAGAGATAACTGTCATTTGGCAACTACGATACTAGTAGTTAATACAGGCAGGAGTTGTCAGGATGGAAATTTGTTAAGGAACATGATACTGAGAAAAAAATCAGATTTCTCTCCACAATATACCAATCAATTACAAAGTGAAAAATAGTAATCTTAGAGTGGGGAAACCCAGAAGACACCAACAAGACCAGGAAACATGACCAAGTGATTGAGTTTACTGTGACCAGGGGGTGAGAGGTCAATGTAACAAGAGTACACAGCACCATTTCTGGGGAATCCCTGTCAAGCATTCATGTTGAGTCTGGTCAGGAGGGAACACTGGATAGATCCAATCTGAGGTTCATCCTACGTAATGTACTTGTCTACGGCAACGAAGGCCATGAGAAAAGGAGAAAGACTGAGGGCGAGTGTGAAAAGGCATGTGTTCCTGGAGAGATCGTGTGCCAGAAAGGAAAAGACACTCTGCTGGTACATCCGGTGGGTGTGAATGGAGTCTACATTAAGTGGTAGTAATGGCTTCAGGGCTGACTTCCTGGACTAGGGGTTTTGTGAGGCTGTACTATGGGATGTCTTTGTTTTGTGGAGTTATGCTTAGTGGTGGGGAGGCACCACGAAGGGTCAGAAAAAGTTATGTAAGGGGAGGGGTAGAAGACAAATGCACTAAAACACTTGTGGAATCTAGAAGACAGGATTTCTTTGTACTATTCTGGTAACTTTTCTCTAAATTTGAAACTATTTTTGTAAAGTACTTTAAAACTAAAAGGACGTTCAAAACAGAACGTAGCAATTTCTCTTCTAAACATCCTCCTCCCAGTCTTCTTTCTCGATAAAAGGAACTTGCTTTTACTCTACTCTTCTAGCTGCCGTCTCCAAACCTTAGGAATCACCCCACAACAAATTCTTGTTGGTTCTATCTTCAAAATACAGAACGTCACCACCACCACCCTAGTGAAAGCTACCACCAGTGGATCTCAGATGAACTACCGCAGTCTCCTAACTTGTTTCTGTGCCCTCACTCTTACCCAATTAAACAATTCCTACTCTGCACAGCTGCTACTCTTCTGTTCTAACACTTTCTAAGTCTGCCATGCCTCCCAATGATAATAAAAGGCATAGTTCTTACAGTGACCTCCCTGTTGCCATCACAAGTCCATTCCAACTTACGGCAACCCATGTGTTCCAGAGTAGAACTGTATATACCCTAAAGGTTTCAACGGTTCATATCTTACAGAAGTAGATCACAAAGCCTTTCTTCCATGGTGCTAAGAGTAGATTAGAACTACCAACTTTTCAGGTTAGTGTTCTTGTTGTTGATAAGAGCAAGCAAATCAGTGCCAACTCATAGCAACCCTGGTTAGGGTTTCTGAAGAGCAACTGGTGGGTTTAAACTGCTTACCTTGTGGTTAGTAGTTCAGTGCCTATCCTACAGCACCACACCAGTGCAAACTGTATTCACCACCCTGTGCGCTGTGAGGTTTATAGAGTCTCTGCCCACCCAACTCTATCTTTTGCTTATTATAGACAACTTCTATAACTTCTGAATCATGGGATCCGATCTCTCTGGTCTCCCTGATGTGCCAAACACATCAGACATGCTCTTCTTGGAGACACCGGCTGTTCCCTCCAACTAGAACTCTCTTCTCCCAAATATCCAGGTTTCACTTTGTACAGTTCAAATGCCCCATCACTGAGGTCTCCCTTGACCACCCTGCTATATAAAATAGCACGCCCATCCCTGCCTGCCACAGCCATCCTTACTCTGCTTCAAGTTTCTCATTTGTTTATTGACTGTTTCCCTCCAGCAGAAACAGAAGATATTTCTGTCTGTTGTGCTTACTGCAGAATCCTTTGCACTAAAAATAATGACTGTACACAGTAGGTGCTCTGATACTTGGCAAATTAAAGAATGGTGTTCCCACAGCATTTACCTCTTCAGGAGTAAAAGGACAGCATTTGCTGTGCTTGAGTCTAAGCCAGTTGTGGGCTCATCCAGGAACAAGATGGCTGGGTCAGTGATAAGCTCCATTCCAATGCTAGTCCTTTTTCTTTCTCCTCCAGACACGCCACGCATGAACTGTGTTCCAACCTAAAACAAAATGATCAATATCATTAATACTGTCATCCACAGACACTAATGTTAGATGTGAAACATGTGCCAGCTGTAGAAGAAACACTTTTTCTCATTATTCTCATTTGTTCTAAACCACAAACAAACTTATCAAGTTGGTTTTCTTTATCAGAATCAGACAGACAGAGCATCAAGTCAGAGCTAAATGGTAGCTAAGCCTGATAAGCCATTGCTTGTAACACTTCTACACTTGCTAAGAAGCCAAAAGATCAGGCTCCTTAACAAATATTTGGTTTTAGGATAGCAAATTAGATAAGAACTAAAAGATATGGCCCTGACATACTGAAATCACAGTATGCTAGAGAGAAAAGAGGAGCGCAAACAATAGTGAAAGTACTTATTATTATTGATAGCTCTTCTTGTGCCACCACTTCAAATCCCAGCCTAATACAGACTTAGATTTAAAAAAAAAGGTTGGCAACTGGGAAAGTTCACATTCTATCACACCATAGTCACAAGGCTTCCCAATTGACTCTGTCAACACCCCACCTCACTGCAGAATCCTTGACTCATTCTTACAGATAAACCCAAAAGAGAGGGTAACTGGCCTGGTCTTTTCAAACAGTCGGTGTCGTTTTTTGTTTTTTGAAAGTTCTGATTGTGAATTGAGTAATAGTTTACATGGGGGAACATCATTTTTACATTCATTGTTTCACTGTAATAATTACAATCTCCTCCATGCATCATCATTCAACAGTATTTGCTTCTATTCCCTGTGTTTGTATGTTTTTTGTCGGGGGGTGAGGGGTGTACTCAGGAATATGCATATGCATGC
>NW_006408627.1:8516814-8521264 GCF_000296735.1 Chrysochloris asiatica
CTCAGTGTCATTGTGAGAGCAGGCATGCAGGATAGGCAGACAGGTTTGGAGGAGGCAGGAAGTCGGAGAAAATGTTTATATTAAGAATCATCAGAAATATAATAAACGAACGTAACATATAAGTCGTTGATTGGATCCTGTTAACAACCAAGGTATAAAAGATAGTTTAGATGTAATTTATAAAGTGTTATACAATGTTAGCAACCAGAAAATCTAGGTGAATGGTATTAGGGGTCATAGCGTAATTACAATTATTCTGCTGTAGGATAAGCGCTGGACTGGGAACCACAAGGTCAGCAGTTCAAGCCCACCAGTCAATCCTCAAGAAAAAGACAAGGCTTTCTGTTCCCACAAAGATTTACGACCTTGGATACCTTATACAGGGTCGCTATGGGTCGGAACCAACTTGACAGCACTTAAGAGCAACAGCAGCATAGTAATCATACTCTCTACATTTGTTATGTTAAAAAATAAAAGTAGATTTTTTTTTTTAAATGTATTGTTTCAATCAATCAGATAAACCAATTCTCGGAAGTCAGGAACTATGACTTCATTGGTTTTTTTTCTGAAAATCAAAGCAAGCAGCCTACAGTCTCAAAGCAAATAACAAAGTAAAAGAAAGTAGCTTATTGGAAAGGCAAAAATCAAACACAGAAAGAGACCCAAAGCAAAGGAAACTCACTATCGTAAAATGAAAACAAATGGTAGCACTTTAAAATATTCTTCCAAAAAAATACAGCAAAATACGTATCACATAAAAGACAGTCTTATGAAGCAGCAGCCACTAACCGAGACCCATCACAATCTATACAAAGCTCATTCTACCTACTTTCAAATGTCTCCTCAGCAAACGTTTCATACTTATTATCTCTTCCTCACTTTATTCCTAAGGCCTAAAAGAAAGCCGAGAACTTAGTAGTCTGTAAGTAAATACTGGCACAAGAAAGGGAGAGAAGAGAGGAGGAGATGGAAGTACGGGAGAGAAAACTGCCAGAAGAAAAGCTATAGGAATAATAAATCCTAATTTTGACTGGACTTAATTTTGGAAGCTGATTTATGGTAAAGAGAACCTTCTAAATTAGTGACAATTTCTGGATTCTAGTCATTTGTCAGTTCTAAAGCACACCTCAAGCACAATGGAACAGAATCCCTTGGAGGAAGAAGAACAGCTAGAAGGAGAAAAAAAAAAAAAAAACAGAAAGAAGGAAAATTAGTGCAGGTATCAAATGAGATGATTCAATCAACTGAGGGGAGGGACAGATGAAGACCTGGAATCAGACACAAAGGGTAACTTAGCTAAAGAATAGTTAAAGTACTAGACCACACAGCCACCCTTCATTTCTAGGACTCAACCACTGTTAGATTTTTCCTTAATTTCTGAAACTAGTACCTTTTCTTATTTCTGACACTAATATCTTTTCTCACTGCTGTAGAAAGTAATCACTTTTGAACACACATAGTAGAAGACTTCTGAATAAGAGTAACACTATACACAAAGATGATGTCCTATTGGCTAGCCATGAAACTGTCAGCTATTTCCACATTACCTTGGAATCTGCCACTTTGCTCAGCCCTAATTCTTGGATGATCATGTTAACCCGTTCGTTTTTCTCATGATTCTTCATAGTTGTTGGAAGCCGAAGAGCTGCTGAGAACTGTAAATTTTCTCTCACTGTCAGGGTTCCCATCACGACATCATCCTTAAGGCAAAATAGTATTTTAACAAGAGTCTTTTCTAGTGCCCTCCCACCCTTCTTTAGTATATGAAAGTTAACCCACAAAAAATAACACTCATTAATGATAAACTTGCCATTATGCAATTTATAGTAACTCCAAGTGTATGTGAAAAGCCTAACAGAATGGCACTGTGGGTTAATGCGCCAGAGTGCAAAGCCGACTGAACTGCAAGGTCGGCAGTTCAATCTCACCAGCTGCTCCTCAGAAACCTTACACTGGGTCACTATGGGTCGGAACTGATTAGATGGCACTTCCCAACAATAACTGTGCATTTAACTAGAACACAGGCAATTATGATCGCTACTACCAGATATTTCCAAATTTGGTAGGGTTTGTACACAGATTTGCCAAAAACATCTTTCTAGGTATCTAAGGGAATGGACAGAGAAAATGTAATAGATAAAAACATAAGAATAATATCTTTTGAAAAGGATATAACTAGAATGACTATCATTGTCATTACAAGAATCATTCGGCAGGTAGATGAGGCTTTCTGCTCCTGCAAAGACTTAACGCTTGGAAACCATATATAAGGTCACTATGAGTTTGAACTGACCCAACGGCACTTAACAACCACAGCAAGAGTCATATTCTAAATACTCCCTGCCTTTCCCTTTTACTTGACTCTGAAACTTAGGGTGGCTTAGGAAGGACTGGAGTAAAGAAAGCTGGTTCTATGAGCATGTTGCTCTTGTTAAGTGCCATCGAGCTGATTTCGACTCATAGCAACCCTGTATAAGGGTTTCTAAGGAGAAGCTGGTGGGTTTGAACCGCCAAATTTGCAGTTCAAACCAACCTTGTGGTTCAGTGCTTTATCCTACAGTGCCACACCAGGACTCCTCGGCACACAGTTTAGTGTGCTTCTGACTAATTACATCCATGAGCATGCTATATAATTATCTGGAAGCACACTAAACTGTCTACCAAGGCACCTACCTACCTATATAGAAACAGAAATCAAAAATGCAAACCCACTAATACTTACTTGCACTACATAACCTGAATTACATTTGAAATTGGCAGGCCGGGGCGCTCCATTTATTAAAACATCTCCAGACAATCCACGTGGGTCTTTCCGTGCTGCTAAGATGTCTAACAGACTATAAAAAGACAGATATGTAGTTTTTACTCCAATCAAGGCTATCTCTCTCCACGAATCTGTATCCAAATTCTGCTTCAACTTAGAAAATTAATGGGTCAAATTCTAGTTTCACTGAAATTATGTCATTTTAAATTCTCACCTTCCTTGTTGACTATGTGCTATGACAAAACCCAAGACCATAAAAGCAAAGCATTGTTGGGTGATCCAGTACAGACATTCCAAATGAAGTTTACCCAAAGGCTCTTCCTGCTGCCCGGCCTTGGTATGCCAAAACAGACAACTGGCTCTTTTATCCAAGATCTAAGCTTTCATTTATATCTACTGCTCCATCTCCCCACTTTTAATTCTGTACCACTTCCTTCCATTCCCCATTAGCTCAAATCCTGGCCAACACTTACATGACCATCCTAGGAACAGGTCTTATCAGTAAGGCTGACCTAATAAGACCTTGACATAATTAACACAACTGCATATTCTCCATGGCACCTAGAACCAGACTGGGCATGTAGCACATCTTCAACAAATACCTACTCAAGGAAAATTATTTGTAAAACCACACTAAAATGCCGAAGAAAAGGCTTTATTTATATTTTGTGCTCTACTCACGAAGATTTGCCTCCACCTGTGGGTCCCAGAATGGCATTGAGGCCAGGTCTCATGATTCCACTGTAGATTAAAAAAAAAAAAAAAAGATACTAATATACCGCTCTATTTTAAAAGGTGTTCTATTATCTTAAGGTATGCATTTAGTACACTCAGCAATAGTTACTGCAATTACAGACAGAAAGCAAGCACAAACCAACACTGGAAGAATTAAAAGAGAAGAATTCATAGAAGTGCACTATAAAAAAGACATTCATCATTAATCAAGATCTTTAAGAAAACTGGCTCAAGTCCTTAAACCACGGATATTTTATGGAAAAATAACACATCATTTAACTTTCATAGTTTCTTGAAAAAAAGGATTATGGTGAAGCAACTCTGTTATGCTTCTCTTGTTATATGCCATCGCATAGGCCATCACACATAGTGACCCTGTAGAGAGTTTCCGAGGAGTGGGTGGTAGGTTTGAAAGGCCGACCTTGAGGCTCAAATTGAACTTGTGAACCAGTGCATTATTCTGCAGCACTGCAACAGGACTCTTAAGACAGTGTAAAGCGTGTAATGGTGGTAGTGATGGTTATATGGCGTCTACTTGTTTCCAGCTCATAGCGACACTATATTGAGTTTCTGAGGCTGTAGACCTTTACTGGGGAATAAAGCCTCATCTTTCTCCCAAAAGAGAGTGGTAAATTTGAACTGCTAACCTTGTATTTAGCTGCTCAAAGTGTATCCCACTCCACCACCAGAGCTCCATAGAGTGTGTAATCGGCTCTGAGTAATATATATATTTTTTAATGTTTTATTGTAAATTATGTGACAGTTTACATGGGAGAACATTAGTTTCACATGCATCCTACCGTATATCGTTTCATTGCCATGGTTACAATCCCCCCCATGTATCATCTACCAACCAAAGGGTATACCCTACAAGCCTGATCCCGGTCAGCACACTGCCCCTCTCCCTCTCTGGGTCTAAAGTCCCCAGCTGCTCCATCTCTCCACATCATC